>NW_007726199.1:772305-875778 GCF_000696425.1 Galeopterus variegatus
GGTTCTCCCACTGCCGGAGACTGACAAAGCCGGGCTGGAAGAGACCCCGGACCAGCTGGCGGCAACCTCTTATGGGGCTGAGTGGGATGATGAGTGTCGCAGGCCCGATCCCCTCTGCTGTGCTTGCACCGGAATGTGGCCCAACAGTTCGTTCCTCCAGTTCCTGAATTTCCTGAAATTGGAAGTTAAATCTAAAGGTTTGGTTATATTCAGGTTAAACATTTTTGGCTGGAATCATCTGTAGGTGATGTTGTGTATTTCATATGGCAGCACGTTAGAAAGTTTATAATGTCTGGTTGTCCCACTACCATTGATACTAATTTTTATTACTAAGTTAAGGTGATGATTGCCAGATCTTTATATTATAACAATATATTTTTCTCTCTAGTTAGCCAGTAATCTCTGAGATGATACTCTCGCACCATGTGAATATTTCTTTTTAAATTTAGTAGACTATATTTTTTTAGAGCAGTTTTAGGTTCATAGAAAAAATGAACAGAAAGTACACAGAGTTCCCAAATATCCCTAATTTCCCACCCCCATCCCCAATCCCACCTCTTCACATAATTTCCCCTAACACCATGCATTAATGTGCATGTTACAACTGATGAACAAATAGTGATCCATTATAATAACTAAAGTCCATAGTTTACATTAGCATTCACTCTTTGTGCTGTACAGTTCTATAAATTCTGACAAATGTATAATGACATATATTTATCAATATAGTACCATACAAAATAGTTGTTTTTTTTTTTTGTCTTTTGTCTTTTTCCGTGTCCGGCAACGGATCGCAACCCTCAGTGTTGCCCCCGTACCGGACCGGGGACCGGCAACGGGATTGCAACCCTCGGTGTTGCTCCCACGCCTCGCTCAGCCAGTGAGCGGGAACCGGTCTGTATGTGGGATCCGAACCCTCGGGTGGGAGCGCCGCCACGCTTCCCAAGCGGCGCACTATCCAGTGCGCCACCGGGCTGGCCCCCATACAAAATAGTTTTAATACAAAAAAAAAAAAAACAACCCTGTGCTTCACCTAAATCCCCCTCTTGACTCCCCTCAAACCACTGGAAACCACAGATCTTTCTACTTTATTGTTTGACCTTTTCCAGAATGTCATATACTTAGAATCATACAATATGTGGGCTTTCCAGGCTGGCTTCTTTCACTTGGCAATATACATTTAAGTTTTCTCCATGTTTTTTCTTAGCTTAATAGCTCATTTCTTTTTAGTGCTGAATACCATTTCACTGTCTGGATGTACCAGTTTGTGTACCTATACACCTACTGAAAAACATCTTGGTTGCTTTCAAGTTTGGCAATTATGAATAAAGACTGAGAGTTCACAATCCTCAAGATGTCTTAATGCACAGCCACAAGTCGCCATGCCGCCATCTGCTGTCCAGGTACAGAGCCAAGAACCTTTGACTGCTTCCAAGTTGGCATCTGTTCCTCCTTCAAGAGCAAAAGCAAATGTTAGGTGAAAAGCTGTTTCCTCTATTCAAGCCATGCATCCTACTCTGCTGGTAAAATCACTGGTGTGTTGTTGGAGATGGATAATTCAGAACTTCTTCACATGCTCAGTCTCCTGGGTCTCTTTGTACTAAGGTTGATGAAGTTACAGCTGTACTACAAGCCCACCAAGCTAAAAAGGCTACCCAGAAAGAGTTAATGATGCCACCGGTGTTCCAACTGTCTGACAGTGATCAGGGACTACAAAAAGAAACTCGTATTTCACTGAAGAAAAATATCTAAACACTGAAAACCTTAAATATTATGGAAAAAAAATTACGAAGAATAAAATAAATTTAAAAAGAAAAGGAAACCAAACTTTATGTACAAGCAAATGGGAGGTCTAGCAAACATAATGCTATTCATAGATTACTTACTAATTTGAAAGCACAAAAAAATTTCCCTAAAGTAGTAAAATGTAAAAATACATGAATGTTTTCCAAGACTCTAGGAAAAAGTATTTTCAGCAAAGTACAAAAATTTAAAGCAGTTTTTCTTTAATTTTGTAATTCTTTACTGTTGAATAGCTCAGAATGTTACATCTGTTTTAAATAATAGAACTGATAACTGAGCAAGAAAATGTAACTTGGATTATAAAATTCTTGCGTTAATAAAAATTCCTTAAACAGTGAAAGAATGAATGAGAGTAAACAAAGGCACATTTGATAAATTTGTAAAGAACTAGTCATATTTATTTGTTTAAATAATACAATTCTCAAATATTGTTCACATGATTAACTGGTTGTAATTTTTAAATGACATTAATAAAGTTAATTTTTATTAAAAGTTTATGTAAATAGAAAACTTAAAAAGAACAGATATAACAATTTTCCTCCTAATTAAAAACACAGTTCTTCATTCTGAAAATGATTTATCTTTTATTGAGATCAACTTTCTATTTTAAAATCTAAATCTCTTGTGAATGTAAAATACTGTCTTGTGAATGTAAATATATTTTTATTGTATTAGTGACAATGATATGCCTTTATGTTTAAAAAGTCAAAACACTGGTGCAGTTTAAATTTTTAGAATTTGAGTACTAGAATTAAAATGGTTGAAAATGAGGCATGGGGTGTGTGCTATGTTGTAAAAGTATAGAAGAAAATGCCACTAGAACAGTAGCTATTTTATGTTTTTCCAGAGTTAACTGCGTGTGTTTGAACTTTTGGCTGTTTAGGTGATATACTTTGTGGAAGGCCTCAGTCCTAATAGCAATAAAACATAGTTCTGATTGCCTTAAATTTTAGTTGCTTCACTTGGCAAATTTATGTGTAAATTTCACATTCTGTGCTTATTTCAATACCTTGCTTGCATAGAAGGGGGAAAAGAGAAACCAAAGTAATGTTCAGTTCTTGCACTGGGTTTTTGCCAAAGAAGTCTGAACAATTTCCAAGAAGCCATTCAATAAGTCCTTTTTTTTTTTCCTTTTTGTCTTTTTTCGTGACCAGCAACGGATCTCAACCCTCAGTGTCACGCCCGTACCGGACCAGGACCGGACCAGCAACGGGATCGCAACCCTCGGTGTTGCGCCCGCACCTCGCTCAGCCAGTGAGCGGCCGGTCTGTATGTGGGATCCGAACCCTCGGCGGGAGCGCCACCGCGCTCCCAAGTGGCACACTGTAGCAGTGCGCCACTGGGCCGGCCCAATAAGTCCTTTTAAGAAGCTTTTACATGACCCTTCTAACTTTAAAATAAGAAATCAACTGAAACTGCACTTTGCTTGTGACAGGTTCTACATTAGCACAGCAGATTTCAACAGCTGGAATTGAAAAGTAGTTCTATATTACTAAGGAAAAGACAATCTCATATAGACAGTAGTCTATTAATCCTTCATTTTTGTAGGCTGCCTTCAATGCCTAAAATTTTAAATATTAATTGAAAAAATATATCGTTTATTTACATTTGTTATTTTATTTCTCTTAACAAAAACTACAGAAATTGTTTGACCTAAAAACTGCTATACCAGACTTTCATTTTAAGAGTACTGCAGAAGTAATACAAGATTACCTTTGGTTCTTTCATTTAACATTATTTATTCAGGTAGTCAACTAGAATTTAAAATCTATTTAGTTGATCCCAAGTTGATGTATTTTAGTCCTGTCATATATTTTTTGTTCTTTTTTTGGTGATTTTTTAAAAAATTATTATTTTTATAATAAGTACATTTGAAGATGTTGTTGGCGGGGAGACTGGAGGGGGATTGGGGCTGGCCCATGGCTGGCTCCATCACTGGCCTGGTTGTGGCTCCACCACAGCCCCCTGCCTCAGGACCACAGGGGCTTCTGGTTCCAGCTCTGGTTTGGTTGCAGTTGGTGGTAGGCAGGCCTAGGCCCATGGCCCCCTGTCTGATAAGGCCACAGGGGCTTGTGGCTGGCCTGCTTGCGGTAGGCAGTGGGTGGGGCTCTGGTGATCTTTTTAATTGAATTACTCAAGCGATGAAGAGTTCTACTCTTCCTATTTGGAAACAGGCTATCTTATCATGTTTAATATTCAAGGTTTTTTTCTTTCTGTCATTACATTCATTTAATTTTTTATTATGCTTAGTTTGTATGATCATATCAAATTCTGATGGATTGCTTTAAATGTTCTTAGAGTATTTACAGATTTACTTTGTTCTTGAAATATGTAAATACTAAGAGAACATTCCGTTTAATATTGTTTTTATTAAACTGACCTTGGAATAAAAAATCAGAGGTGAGCCCTGTAGTGATACCACATATTTACTAAATCCTGGGTTCTATATATAGTCCACACATATCTGTACTTAAAAATTTTTCTGTCATGTGAGATAATCCAGTAAAAGAAGCAGGCAGGTGATGGCAAATAAGCTTTTTAATGATGTTCAAATCCTGACAATTCCAATTTTATTTTACTTGGTTCATGATGGCGTGTAAGTACTTTGGGCCCCAGTATGCCAATAATTAGAGCTCCATTTGGAGCTGTGATTAAGATGGCTAAAAATGCTACTGTCAGCACATCCTTTGAATACGATTCCAAGTGGGGTGCGTAGATTTTTGCTGTTTCTAGAGCCAGAGGACCTAATACAGCCTGCATTTAAGAGGAAAAATGGGACATAAAGAAAAATGTCAAAGAGTTAACATATAATAAAAGTCAATGGCTCTGTTAAAATAAACAAGAAAACCTATTACTGGACTATTAGAAAGAAAGATGACTAAAAATGCTGAGTAATTTTCATAAATTGTTCATCAATTTTATGATCTTCCTAGCAAATATATCTGGAGGAAGAGTGCAATAGTGACAAATGAGCATGCAGAAATTTGGGGGCTGATTTTTCACTCTTGTCCTCTCAGCTTTCCCCTGTTTATCTCTTTTGAGTGCTTATATTACCCTCAGAACCTCAGGAGTTCTAACTGAGCCAGGGTTTTGCTTAGTTGCCTGTACCATGTACCTCTAGGTTCTTGGCTGAAACATGACAACACAGAATACTAAGGTTTCTTAGGGTTCTCTAGGATTTGTTGCTCTTCTTCTCATTGCTTTTCCCACTTGGGAGGCAGAGTGATACAGTAGTGCTGACAAGAGGTTTGGAATCCAGCAGACCGGGTTTGGGTGCTGTTTTTGCTGCAACCAGGTGAGTGATCTTGTACTCAAAGGTGACTCAAACTCTCTAAACTTCTCATTACTTAGCTATAAAATGAACAACATAATACTTACCTCACTGGAGGGTTATGAGGATTAAATATAAGAATGAAAAGAACACCTGGTGCATAGCAGTTATTCATATAATAGTAAGGTTCTCTCCCTCCCCCCTCACTCCTCATCCCTGCCTGTCAGTGATAAATTCCTTTGAATTCTTTGTTGTTGAATGAACCTACTGGGTCACAATTTTTTTTTCCCCAGGTATCTTCTATCATATTTATTTTAAATGACATAAGTAAATTTCCTGCTAATCCTCTTCTTTGTATTTACTCATCTAGGCATAAAATTGCCTTAAAATGTTTAGGGATTAAATACAAACACAAATATATGATATATTTTCTATGGATTTGCAGAGTAACAGCATAAACATTACCTCTGGGACATTATGGCAAAAGAACCCCTCAATTTAAGATCGGTTTCCATATCCCAAATCAATGATTAAAAGTGGTATAGTTTTTATATGATAACTTTTTGTTTGCTTAACAAAAGCCAGTGTGCTAGATGTGAGGGAGAAAAAGATAAACCAGACAGAAAACCAACTCTAAAGAATCTCACAGTTTAGAAAGAGGATAAAAAAATGAAAGAACTGTCAAAAATCATTGGTTTTTAAGAGATGATGATGATAATGATGAAACTAATAACAATAATATTTATACTGATATATTGCATTTGTCATATGGCAGGTATCATTTTTAAAGCTTTACCTTTATTAACTCACTTAATCCTCATGACACTTAATCCTTAACCCTATTATATGGGGACTACTATTAGATGCTAAATGATTTCTACCTAGTGACTGAGATTTAATATTATTTTTTAGAGTATAATTAGCAAACTGATCTTACATTTGTGAACTAAGTTTTTTATTAGCCCTCTTAATATCTTCCATTTTCCGCTCTAATTTTCATCAGTATCTCTAAACAGATGAATAAGAGAAAGGACTGAAGCTTAGCCAATTTTGTTTCAGCATTAGAGAATGGAGGAAGAGGATAAAGTTGAAAAAACTTAAATTTAAAATTTTAAATATTTGTTGTTCCAATTCATTTGTACCATTATTATCATCTGTTGTTGCTGTCGTGACTCTCTACTTGCATAAATAATTAATTTTATATGTACTACCAGTCCTGGGAACTAACTTGGTATTCTTTGTGAAAAGACAGCCTGAACTCAGTAGAAAGGAGCAGGCAGAAGCAGAATAATACTGCAGGACTTGATGAGGTAGTCTCTTTCCTCATACCTGCTTCTCCACCCACCCCACCCCCTCCCTATGTTTTATGAAAATTATGAAATAATAAAACAAAATTGCAAGTGTATTGTTGGAAGGAAAGAGAACAAAGGGATGGATAGATACTCCTTTTGTAGATGTGTTATTCCCTACAGCAGAGATTAAAAACAAGTTATTATTTTTTATTACTTTAAGGTAGGATAAAGTAACAACAACATTGTTAATGAGCACCACCACGTGCCAGACATTGTGCTAAGCTCTTTATATGGATTATCTCATTTAATCTTCAACAATACCATTATGAAAGATAAAATCATAGAACTCACAGTCAAATGAGGAAATCGAGGTACTGAGAGATAAGGAAGTAATCTGTCTAAGGTTATAGGCAAGTAACATGATATTCAAAACAGGCAGTCTGGTCCTATGGGCCTGCTTTTTTAACCATGATATGATGATAGAGAATTTTGTTGCACGGAATCTTACAAGCTTCTGTTTTGGAATAACAATGGAGAAAAGAATCCTAGGAAATTAAAGTATTATGCTGCCAGGTTAAACTGACTAATAATAAGTAGTAATATCTTTCAGTAAGAGGGGAATATCACTGAATCAGAGGGCAAAACTATAAGGTCTCCCTTTTCATTCATTCATCCTTGTAGGCATGCAATGCATATTTACTTCCTGCATGACAGGCTCTATGTTAACTGCTAGGGAAAATATTTGGAAAAATACAACACAGATACTGTCTCTGTTCTCCCTATATAGTATATTGGAGGGATTCAGTCATTAATTAAATAGTCATACAAATAAATGTATAATTAAAAATAATATACTTGCATATGTGTGGTAGAGTGAGTGACAAGGATAGAAAACATATATTTTTAAAAAACCAATATGTCTCTACTTTAAAATCATAACATTTAGTTCTATAATATTCAGCAAAATATAAAAATTCCAATTTCAGATATATTTTATTTTCTATTTTAGAAAAATAAAAAAATATTTTCATAAATTTAGGAAGTATTTGTCATTAAAAGTACACTTCTTGATTTCAGAAAAATTGCTTTTAAAACATATTTTAAATGGTTACATTAATGTTAACGAATTGCTATGATCAGCCAAACATTTTTAAAGTAAGGCTAATAGCCCACATTTTGTGATTAGAGTAACATTTTTCATTTAGGATTTTAAAAAATCATTAAAACTAAAATTATTGGAATGACTTAATATGTTCTTACCTGGACTGTAGCCTTGGGAATCCATGATAAAGCAATAAATATTTTCTCCTTACAACTAAAACCAGCACAACACATCAACACATAAGTAGTTAAAATTCGAACACATAGTGCCAAACTCAGGATAACAACACAAACGCCTACAACAGAAAAACACAAATACAATAACAGAATATTGGGGAAGAAGTGGTTTTTGATGTCTAGAGATATTATTTCTAAAACTTCTGAATGCATTTTAAGGCTGTTGCTTCTTTGTGTCTTTATTTTTTCAGTAAAAATAATAATTATAAAAAATCAAATATGATTGAAGCTTCTACGTAAAGTGTAATAGATTATCTCACGAGGAGGTACCGTGAAAAATAGGACAGATGACATTCATTCAATTCTGAACTCATAGACTATTTTTAAATACATTTAAATGAAAGTATTGAAAAGGTGTTGCTGGTATTTAATATTTCCCCTCTCAAAAAGAAATCTTATCTCCATTTCCTCAGATTACTCAGGGAAGGCATTCAGAGCTGTCTTTGATAATAAAAGAGCACACAGTATCAAGGAGGAGCAAATCTGTTACCATATCAACATGAGTTTTTTAAAAAAGGTTCTTATTATTGTAGCCATTCAAAGAAAAATCGTATATAAAAATAAACAGTATTCATAGTTTTCTTAAATATTTCTGAATCTTATATTTTTTTGTGTGCTAATGATTCTTACCAATCGTATTTGATTTAAGAGAAGAAACAGACACTTCTGCTCCAACTAAACCAAAAAGAAGAGGTTGAAAAATATTCCATGCAGTTGCCATAATTTTTTGGACTGTAATCTGTGGAAGAGAAATACATTTATAATTTATTGTGGTACATAAAAAGATAATTGCATTTCAGAAATTTAAAGTCATTCTTAACATTTAATAAACTTAAAATATTTTATTTTTAGGAGAAATGTTAAAACCTAATAAAAATTGGTTAATTCTTTTACTTAAACATTTAGGTAGAATTTGATGAAAATAAACCTACAAAGCTATAAAATATACAAGATTATTTGGTCATTTAGTCACAGAATAAGTGAGTTTTTTTTGAGTTTCAGGAGTCTTCAGTATGAGTTCTAGCTTTTGTTTATAAGGTAACTGAGCAGAGATAGAACTACATCATGTTTGATGAGAACATACCCATCTCCCGCAAATATGTAGACTCTCAGAAGGGAGTTGGGAAGACTTCCACTAACAAGTATCCTGGAATCTAATTCCATGAAAGTGAATCTTGATATGCCATGGGTTACTAGGAAAAAAATTCTGGTAGTCTCTTAGGACCCATGCTGAATACCTCAAAGTTATTTTTCCTTAGAAATAAACTAAATACGTGTATTAGATTCTTATTTGGTTGCCTGCCCAGTTCCACTTTCCGGGAGCAAATCGTTCGCAGTGACACTTCCTCAATTAAAAGGTAACAGGATAGAGCATGGTGTTATAATACCAAGGGCAACGGTTTGGATCCCCATGCCAGCCGCCAAAAAACAAACAAACAAACAACCAACAACAAAAAACCCCTAAAAATCCCAAAACCAAAAAAACAAGAAAGGTTACAGGAATGGCCCCTACTGGCATAACAATACGCTGATTCTTCTCCAGGAATTTGGATGAAGAGATTTCAGTCTCAGTCTGGGCTTATTTATCTTTTTTTACAGGAAATACAGAAGAACTTTAATGTCCCTTGCTTGAGGCAAAAATTATCTTCATAACTATTCCCCTTATGACTGGGTTTTCTGATTGCCATTTACAAAAGTAAAGTTAAAAAAAAAAAAGAAAAAACAGTATTACTATTTCATCTTTATAGCATATTATCCTGCTTATTACTTTTAATCTTTAAAACCTATTTATTCTTTTTGTTTTATTTACTTTATCATATAAAAATAATTGCAGTAGTTTTTTTTTTTTTTTTTTAAAGATGACCGATAAGGGGATCTTAACCCTTGACCTGGTGTTATCAGCACCACGCTCACCCAGTGAGCAAACTGGCCATCCGTATATGGGATCCGAACCCATGGCCTTGGTGTTATCAGCACCGCAATCTCCCGAGTGAGCCACAGGCCGGCCCATAATTGCAGTAGTTTTCATTTTATTTATTTAATTGCATTTCATTCATTTTTTTTTTTTTTTGTCTTTTTCTGTGTCCGGCAACGGATCGCAACCCTCAGTGTCGCCCCTGTACTGGACCGGGACCGGCAACGGGATCGCAACCCTTGGTGTTGCTCCCGCGCCTCGCTCAGCCAGTGAGCGGGAACCGGTCTGTATGTGGGATCCGAACCCTTGGCGGGAGCGCCGCCGCGCTTCCCAAACGGCGCACTATTGCAGTGCGCCACCGGGCCGGCCCCACATTTCATTCATTTTTAACCATTTAATTTCTTTTATAATTATGGTTACATTGGAATACTAAACAAAATTCCAATATGATTTTTGGGTACGGAACTTCTCAAAATGATTCTAAAATTTATCTAAGAAAGAATATTTCCTAAGCAGGATAAGGTAAGAAATACTTCAAAAAAGAGTACAGTGAGGGGGTAACTTCTAAATTAGATTTTGAGATAAAACTGCAGTAATTTAAAACAGAGTAGGTATTGCATATAAATAGATAAGGAGGATTAAATAGATTCCAGAACTTACATATGTATGTGACATTTAGTTCTTGTTAAAAGAAGCATTTAAAATAACTGAATAATTAATGGATTAGTCAATAAATGATTTGGTGAAAATTTACTATACAATTCATATGCATATATATGTAAATATTTATTATATGTAAGTATATATGTGTGTCCATGAACACATACACACATATGTGTATATATATATCTTTACCTTAAAGCATTCACAAAGATAAATTCCAGATGGATTAAAGAATTAAATGCAAAAACAAACAAAAACTACCGAAGTATTAGATGACAGTATAGAAAACAGGAAGTCTTTCTTAAACATGATGCAAAATCCAAAACCAAAAAGGAAAACTGATAGGTTTGGCAAAAAGAAACAAAAGACATACAAAAGACACTGTAAACAAAATTGAAAATAAGCAGAAATTGTATGCTATATATATATATATATATATATATCAGAAATTGTAAATATATATATACACCAAAGGATCGATAGCCCTAACATATAAAGAAACTCTATATGTTTTATTAGAAACAAAAATGCAATAGGTAGTTAAAAAGGAATATATGAAGAGAAGCTTACCCACCACTAGTCAGAGAAATGTAAAGATAAAAATGTCATATAGTTTCTTACTCATCTGAGTGTAAATAAAAATATAATTAGTGAAAACATTTCCAGTGTTGTTGATAGGTTGAGGTATTAGGCCCAGTCTTACACTGTTGGCAGGAGTGTAAATAACTAAAATATTTTGAAGGGATAATTTGGCAGTACCCATCAAAATAAAAATAGACCATTTCTTAACCCAGTAATTCCTTTTCTAGGAATCTATCCATACAAAAGTACCAGCATATATGCAAAAAGACATATGAACAAGACTGTTCATGCAGTAATGTATTTAACAACAAAAAATGGAAAATATCTAAATGTCTACAAATACAGAACTGGTTAGAAGAAATTATTTACTTTGGGAAGGGGGTTTGATATTTGGTAGTGATGAGGGATAAAAGAATCTTTCACATTTTATTCCATATGTTTTAATCTTTTATGAGCATATTTTCATGGTTTAATTGTATAACTGAAATTTTAATGAATAAAATAATTAAGCTAATAAAAATTATATAATCATATTACATAAAACTTGATAAAATATAGAAGCCAGATGTGATAACTTCTGATTGCATGCTAGTGTATTTCCAGGTAGTTTTCCTAAATATTTTATTTCCTTCATTGATTCATATACTTCTGTGAGGACACAAAAACTTTTGGGATATCTACCAACTAGGCAGAAGGATTTTCCTAAATGTCCGCTATAGATGTAAAAAAACTCAGTTATTTTATCTTTTTTTTTTTAAATGATGTATTAAAAATATTCACCTTTTCTGCGGCCCACTTTGTCCCTGCAATGAAAGTCAACACTATTGTGCATAATCCTCCAGATGCATGTAAACCAATACGATGGCTGCCTAAGACAGCAGAAACACACATACTCAAAACAAGGCAGGCTCTCTTCAGTGGAAGTTTTGTCTAGAATTAGATTGATATTTAAATATTAATCTATGTTAAATATATAATGCAAGATTTGACATTATCTACTATTTATTTTTGACCCTTTGATACCATGTCTGGAAATGTTATATTAAATAGTGTCTAAAATTTTGATTTTCTTCCTCACCAAATATTTTAGCAGACTTGCTACCAAGCAACAAAATTTGCAGTTATTGAAGTTTCATTTTCTGCCACATCTCTGACACTAATGTCAGTAGAGTGGTTACACTAATTTAACTGTAGGTGGAGAAGAAAGGAGAGTCCTATAGAACCATCAGTTTCATATAGCATAACCAATAAACTCTTGGAAATAAATTTTGAATATCTCTTTTAGTCAACATAATTGTTACAGGTAAATTAGAATGGAAGTTATAGAAATACAGGAGTAAAAGCACATCCTTTAGGGCAGGAAATGGTTAAGTTTAATAGTGTTGCCTTTGTCAAAGAAAAGTGGCATCAAATTTAAGTCAGAAAATACAGAGATAAATGGGAACTGATTTCCCCAAAAAATGTTTAGTGAAAACTTTGGAGGAAAAAAAAAGATTAGAAAAAATTGTCAAACATCAATAGGCAATTTAGTGGAGAAAGGGGTGAGGCAGAATGGAAAGGCATATTCTGAGTTGAATACATTTTTCTGGTATTCTGTATTTGCCAAATCAAGAAGCAGAGACTTCAGTCCAGGCCATTGACCTTTATCAATCATTACTGTGTTCAATTTTAAGCACAGAGTAGGCATCAGAGGGTACTTTTGGGGAAAGAGAGTTAAGTATTAAATTTAATATTTCATGAATCTTCCCAAAGTTCAAATTTTTGAAAGAAATGCATAATACTACACTTCTACAAAATAGATTAATTTTTTAATTACCTGATCTCCACTTGGAAAATATCGAACAAAAAACCCCAAAATTGTTCCTGCCAGCACACCAATAACCATGTCCCGTAAAGAGGATAGGAAATTGTTAATTATGCCACCTGTAAGGACACATAATAAAAACATTTCACAGAGAAATATTTTCACATATACTACACATGAGAAAATCAAACCTTGGTGATTCATGAAGAAAGGTAAGCATTTTATAGAAAAAATATATGAAAATGGACCTTTAATAGTGACAAACATAAAAACATATATAGATCTCTTTGATAAATTAAATAAGTACTGCCAAATAATTTAGTATACACTTATAACTCAGAGATGTCCTTTGTATAAATAGGCCAGAAACCAAAGAAGTAATAAGCCACAAACTGCTCTCCTTGCACATCGAACCAGAAAGACTGGGTGAGAGAGAAGAATGAAGAGAGACTGACAAGGGAGCACCTGTGGCACTTAGCATATGGCTGGTAAGGGCTATATTAACGATTCTTCTCTGACATACCATTATGAAAAAGAAACAAATGATTCAATAAAAAAATTACCAACAATATAAAAAATTTTATTCCAGTGTCAATACTAGAAATATCTAACGTCCAATTGGGTTTCCAATGTATTTTATATCCATGGATATTATATATCCATATTTGTAGTTCACTGTAATAAGTAAAAACCAAAACATAAGCAAAAAACTGATCCTGAGTTACAAAAAAAGTTCAATTATGCTCTGGGTATTGGACTTGCTAAGGTATGTAAGTATATATTTTAGAAATTTTTTTTTCATTAAAAGCAATAGAAACAGACTGACATCAGCAAGATGGCAAAATGGGAAGCCCCAAACCTTAAGCCCCACCACAGAGACACCAAGTGAACAACAATATATGTTCCAAAGCCTTTACAGAACTCCATAAACCAATTAAAAATTTGCAGTACCCCAGACAAGCACAAAGCTAAGAACAGTGGCATGGAAACAAGAAAAGCTGTTGCATTATACTTGTGATAGCCCTTCTCCAGACTGGCACAGGTTGGCATGATTGGGAGAAAACACCCAACTTACAGCTTCTCTGTTGGGGTGAGAAGAGTGGAGCATTTTGGAGAGGTTGCCTGAGGAATGGATCTCTTTCACCTGACTTCCACCCCTCATAGTTTGGGTGCCTGGGGGCCACTGAGAACAAAAGCGAGGTCAGAGACATGAGCAGCACCAGAGAACCTGCAGTACTACAGACAGACACCAGATTCAGCAAGAGCTTCAGAAAAAGAAACAGGCAAATCTAATTGGGATATTGCATGCATAAGACCAGAGAAGATGCATTCCCAGAAAAGGTGTGAGAGGCCCCCAAAATCTATAGCCAGGCTGACTGGTAAAGATTTTCTGTATGAAGTCAGTTGATAAAGACTGGGAGAAGTGGCAGTTTTTTCAAATGCCTAACACCTCACAAGAAAATAACAAAACATATGAAGAAACAGGGAAACATGACCAAATCAAAAAAGCAAAATAAATCTCTAAAAACTGACATTAAATAAATGGATATCTATTAATTACCTGACAAATAATTAAAAATAACTGCCTTATGGAAAATCAGTGAGAACATGGATAGACAACTAAACAAAATCAGAAGGATGCATTGAACAAAATGAAAATATCAACAAAGAGATAGAAACTATAAAAAAGAAACTTACAGAAACTCTGGATCTGAAGAATATAATAACTGAATTGAAAAATTCATATAGGGGATCAACAGCAGACTTCAGAAAAAAGAATGAGTGAAATTGAAGACAGGTCATTTGAAATTACTGAGTTGAGGAGAAAAAAAATGTAGAAAAGTAAAAGAGAGCCTGAGGGACTTATAGAATGCCATTAAGTGAACCAATTTATACTTTATGGAAGTACCAGAAAGAGAAGAGAAAGATAAAGCGGCAGAGAGCCAGTTGAAGAAAGAATGTCCAAAAACTTCTCAAATTTGAGAAAGAAAATGGACAAATTAAAAAAGCTTTAAAAACCCCAACTATGATAAACCGAAACAGACCTACAATGAGACACATTTTTTTTTTCCTTTTTGTCTTTTTTCGTGATGGGTAACGGGATCGCAACCCTCAGTGTTGCGCCCGTACCGCGACCAGCAATGGGATCGCAACCCCTCGGTGTCGCGCCCGCACCGCGCTCAACCAGTGAGCGGACCGGTCTCTATATGGGATCTGAACCCTCAGCGGGAGCGCCGTCATGCTCCCAAGTGCCGCACTCTACTGAGTGCGCCACCGGGCCTGCCCAAAGACACATTTTAATCAAACTGTTAAATGTCAAAGACAAAGAAAGAATCTTGAAAGCAGCAAGAGAAAAAAAAGCAAGTTGTTATATACAATGGAGCTGCTGCAAGATTCAGCAGAAATTCTACAGAACAGAAGGTGGGATAATACATTCAAAGTGCTGTACAGAAGGTGGGATAATACATTCAAAGTGCTGACATAAAAAAACAAAAACAAAAACAAAGCTGCCAACCAAGAATAGTATATTCAGCAAAACTGCCCTTCAATAATGAAGGGAAACAAAGACTACCCCAAATAAATAATAGTTGAGGGAGTTTACCACTAGACCTGTCTTATGGGAAATGTTAAAGGGAGTCCTTCAAGTGGAAATGAAAGAGCATTAGACAGCAAAACAAAAGCTGGCAAAATTTAAGCTCTTCTGGTAGAGGTAAAATATAGATGAATGCAGAATTCTGTAATACTCGTAATGGTGGTAACTATCACTTTTAATTCAAGTATAGAATTTAAAAGATAAAGCACTAAAATTAACTTTATTAAAGTATGTGAATGGATATACTATATAAAAAGGTGAATGTGTGATGTCAATAATCAAGTGGGGACAGGGAGCTGTAAAGGAGCAGCATTTTGTATGAGATTGAAGTTGTTACCATTTAAAAACAGAATTACATAAAATATAGTTATAACAATCTGTGTTAACCACAAAGAAAAAATTTATAGAAAATACAAAAATGAAAATGAGAAAGGAATCAAAACATGTCACTACACAAAAATCAATGAAACACAAGGGACAAAATAGCTATAAGGTGCACAGAAGACAATTAACAAAATGACAATAGTAAGTCCTTCTCTACTGGTAATTACTTTGTAAATAAATAAATTCCTCAATAAAAAGATTGGCAGAATAAAAAAATAAGATCCGAATATATGCTGTCTACAAGAGACTCACTTTAGATCTAATGATACACACAGGCTGAAAGTAAAAGGACAGTAACAGATATTCCATGCAAATGGTAATGAAAAAAGATCACGGATGTTCATATCTATAACAGACAAAATAGACTGCAAGTCAAATACTGTATGAGAGCCAAGGACATTATATAATGATAAATGGGCCAATCACCAGGCAAATATAACAATTATAAATATATATGTAGCTAATAGCAGAACACCCAAATATACAAAGCAAACATTGACAGAATTGAAGGGAGAAATAGACAGCAACATCCTAACTTCAATGCACCACTTTCAATAATGGATAGAACAACAAGTTGGAGGAGAGGACTGAACAACATTATAGACCAATTGGACCTAACTGACAAATACAGAACACTTCACTCACCCAATAACAGCAAAATACACATTCTCCTCAAGCACACATAAAACCTTCTCCAGGATGACATGTTAGGCCACAAAACAAGCCTTAGCAAATTTAAGAAGACGGAAATCATACCCAGTATCTCTTTTGACCACAATGGAATAAAACTAGAAGTGCATAGTGGAATGAAAACAGGAAAAGTAATAAATATGTGGAAATTAAACAATACACCCCTACACAAACAATGGGTCAAAAATGAATTCACAAGAGATATTAGATAATGTCTTGAGACAAAAATGAAAATACAACACTTCAAAACTTATGGGATGCAGCAAAAACAGTACGAAGAGGAAAGTTTATAGAGGTCAACACCTACATTAAAAAAGAAGAAATAAAAATTAAAAAATAAAAAAAGTAAAAAAGAAGAAATATGTCAAATCAACAACCGAACTTTATACCTTAAGGAACTACAAAAAGAACGAACTAAACCCAATGTTAGCAGAAGCAAAGAAATAATAAAGGTTACAGCAGAAATAAAATACAGAATAGAAAAAAAGAGAAAAAAAATGAAACTAAGAGTTATTTGAAAGTTCAACAAAATTGACAAACCCTTACCCCGATTACCTAAGGAAAAAAAGAGTGAAGACTCAAGTAACAAAAGTCAGGAATTAAAGAGGAGACATCGCAACTAATGCCACAGAAATAAAAAGGATTACAAAAGTCTGCTAGGAACATTAGACACTGATGAATTTGATAACTGGAAGAAATGGACAAATTCCCAGTAACATACAACTTATCAACTAAATCATTAAATAAAAAATATGAATAGATCTATAAATAGTAATTGGATCAAAACTCAAAAACATCTCAACAAGAGAGAGACTAAGGCCAGATACATGACTTGGCTGTGGAATTCTATCAAATATTTTAAAAAGAATTAATAACAATCCTTCTCAACCTCTTCTAAAAAAGTAAGAGGAGAGAACACTTCGAAACTCATTTTATGAGGCCAACATTACCCTGATACAAAAGGCAGACAAAGATGCTACAAGAATAGAAAACTACAGAACAACATCCTTGATGAATATGCAAAAATCCTCAACATAATACTAGCAAACTGAGTTCAATAGCACATTAAAAGGATTATACATCATGACCAAGTGGGATTTATCACTGGAATGCAAAGGGGTGCAAAATGATTTTTGTATGAGTATAACATACAAAAATCATTCAGTGTAACATAGCACATTAACAGAATGAGGGACAACAACTACATGATAATCTATCTCATTTGATGCAGAAAAAGCATTTTGCAAATCCAACATGCTTTCATGATAAAAACACTCAACAAACTAAGCATAGAAGAAAATTACCTCAATAGAGGAAAGGCCATTATGAAAAGCCTACAGCCAACATCATACTCAGGGGTGAAGAAAGCTTTTTTTATAAGATGAGGAACAAGGCAAGGTTTCCCACTCTCTCTGCTTCTATTCTCATAGTACTTTAAGTCTTAGCCAGAGAAAATGGGCAAGAAAAAGAAATAAAAGGCATCTAAATTGGAAAGTAAAAAGTAAAATTATCTCTTTCACAGATGGCATAATCTTATATGCATAAAACCTTAAAATTTCAACAAAAGTCTGTTAGAACTAATTAAAAAATTCAGCAAAATTGCAGGATACCAAATCAACACTCAAAAATCAGTTGTGTTTTATATACTAACAATGAAAAATCAGAAAAGGAAATTAAATCAACAATCCCATTTTCAATAGCATCAAAAAGAATAAAGTAAGAATAAATGTAACCACGAGGTGAAAGACTTGTACCCTGAACACTATAAAACATTGCTAAAAGAAACTAAAGAAGGCACAAGTATGGAAAGACACACCATGTTTATAGATTTGAAGATATAATATTGTTAAGATATCTATACTACTCAAAGTGATCTATCAAAATCCTAGTGGCATTTTTGTTTTTGTAGCAATAGAAAAGAAAGCATGCTAGCATTCATATAGAATCCCAAAGGATCCCAAATAGCCAAAAGAATTTTGAGAAAGAAAAATAAAGCTGGAGACCTGACATTTCCCAATTTCAGAACATATCAGAAAACAGCAGTTATAAAAACAGTATGGCACTGGCATAAAGACAGACACAAAGACCAAGGGAAAAGAATAGAGAACCCAGAAGTAAACCCTCACACATAAATGATCTTTCACAAGGGTGCCAAGACACAATGAAGAAAGGACAGTCTCTTCTGCAAACAGTGGTGGGAAAACTGGATATCAAGATGCAAAAGAATAAAGTTGGGGCAAAGCTTCATGACATTAAATTTGGCAATGATTTCTTGGATATGACACCAAAAGCAAATATCGACATATGGGACTACATCAATCTTAACAACTTCTGTGCAGCAAAGTAAACAACTAACAGAGTGAAAAGGCAACCTTCAAAATGGGAAGAAATAACTACAAACCATATATCTAATAAGGGGTTAATATGTAGAATATATAAAGAACTCCTATAACTTAAAAACTAAAAACCAAACAACCCAAATATAAAATGGGCAGAGGACTTTGCTATGGTCTAAGTGTTTATGATCCCCCAAAATTCACACAATGAAACCTAATATCCAATATGATAATATTAAGAGGTGGGGCCTTTAGGAGGTGATTAGGTCACAAGGGCACTGCTTTCATAAATGAGATTAGGGTCTTCATAAAATAGGCTTAAGGGAGCTTTCGGTCAAGATGGTTCAGTGGACAGTTCCTAGTATTGCTCTCTCCCACAAATCAACCAATTTGCAACTATTAAAAAGCAACAACAGGAGGCCCAACATCTGTGCTGGAACAGGCAGGAGCCATGTGCTGCAGGACCCCAGCCCAGGCCAGTGGGTGCTGCCCAGAGAGGCCTGAGAGCTGCCAGGCCTACAAGCCCCAAGTCAGCGGTGCTGGAAAGGCAAGCACTGTGGGACCTCCAGCCCAGGTTGGTCCCTACTGCTTTGAGAGGCCTGAGAGCTGCGAGGCCCACACACCTCAAGTCAGCAGCACTGGAAAAGGCAGGTGCTGCAGGACCCCCATTCCAGGCCAGTGCCTGCTGCCCAGAGCAGCCTGAGAGCCCCAGGGCCAACATGCTTCAAGTCAGCCATGCCAGACCAGGCAGGCACCGTAGGTCCTCCAGCCCAGGCTAGTTCCCCCTGCCCAAAATTGGCAGTCTCTTCAGGATCCAGGCCAGACATCATGGTGGAACAAGTGGACCATGATACCCCTGCCACAATGACTAAAAATCAAAGGAAAGATGCCAGAAATATGAAAAATCAAGAAAGTACATCACCACCAAAAGAAAATAATAACTCTCAAGGTCTAGATCCTATAGAACAGGAAGTCCTTGTAATGACTGACAAGGAATTTAGAGCAACAATTCTAAGGAAACTAAATGAGATACAAGAAAACTCAGTTAGACAACACAATGAAATGAGAAAAAATATACAGGATCTGAAAGAAGAAATATACAAAGAAATCAATGCCCTAAACAAGAATGTAGCAGAGCTTGCGGAGCTGAAGGATTTATTCAACAAAATAAAAAACACAACAGAGAGTCTAACCAGCAGGCTAGAACAAGCAGAAGAGAGAATTTCTGACCTTGAAGACAGGCTGTTTGAATTAACACAGGCAGACCAGAAAAAAGAGAAAAGAATTTTAAAAATTGAAGAAAATCTAAGAGAGATAACTGACAACCTTAAGCACTCAAATATCCACATCATGGGTATTCCAGAGGGGAGGAAAAAGGAAATGGCATTGAAAACATATTCAATGAAATAATACCAGGAAACTTCCTAGGTATAGGGAAAGTCACAGATCTTCACATTCAGGAGGCCCAAAGATCCCCAAACGTATTCAAGCCAAAAAGGTCCTCTCCAAGACATGTTATAGTCCAACTGGCAAAATTCAAAGATAGAAAGAGAATTTTAAAAGGTGCAAGAGAGAAGCAGCAAGTCACCTATAAGGGAGCCCCAATCAGAATAACATCAGACTTTTCATCAGAAACCCTATATGCCAAAAAAGAATGGGATGATATATTCAAAATACAAAAATTGCCAGCCAAGAATACTTTACCCAGCAAGGCTATCCTTCCAAAATGAAGGACAAATTGTGTATTTCTCAGACAGACAATAACTGTGGGAGTTCACTACCACACGACCAGCCTTACAAGAAATTCTCAAGGAAGTACTGGGTTTGATACCTGAAAAACAACCATCACTGCCATGAATATTCAAGAAAGAACAAAACCTACCAGTAAAACAAAAATGCTAACAATAAAGAAAAAAAAAACTTTATCTACA
The DNA here is from genome assembly GCF_000696425.1 of Galeopterus variegatus. NCBI lineage: Eukaryota > Metazoa > Chordata > Mammalia > Dermoptera > Cynocephalidae > Galeopterus > Galeopterus variegatus. The sequence goes on from NW_007726199.1 coordinate 792,908, forward strand.
CCCCAAGAAACCAACAAATACAGAAGACAAACAGAAAATCAAAAAGAAAGGAACAAAAGATACTGAAGACATCTAAAAAAAAATCAGTAAAATGCTAGGAGTAAATCAACACCTTTCAATAATAACTCTAAATGTTAGGGGATTAAACTCCCCACTCAAAAACACAGACTGATGACTTGATTTAAAAGATGGACCCAACAATATGCTGTTTTCAAGATATTCACCTCACCTGTAAAGACACACATAGACGAAAGAGTGAAAGGATGGAAAAAGATATGCCATGCAAATACAAAAGAAAAAGAAGCTGGGGTAGCTTTTCTAATATCAGATAAAATAGATTTTAAAGCAAAAACCATAAAAAGAGATAAAGAAGGCCACTATGTAATGATAAAAGGATCTATCCATCAAGAAGATATAACAATCATAAATATATACACATCCAATGTCGGAGCAGACAGATTTATAAAGCAAACACTATTAGATCTCAAGAATGAGATAGATACTAACACCATAATAGCTGGGGACTTGAATACCCCACTATCAATATTGGACAGATCATCTAGGCAAAGAATCAGCAGAGAAACACAAGATCTAAACAACACTTTAGACCAAATGGACTTGGAAGATATCTACAGAACATTCCCTCCAACAACCTCAGAATATTCATTCTTCTCATCAGCACGTGGAACATTCTCCAGGATAGACCAAATGTTAAGCCACAAAGCAAGTCTCGACAAACTCAAAAAAATTGGAATTATTTCATGTATTTTTTCCAATCACAGTGGATTAAAATTAGAAATCAATAACAAGTGAAACTCTGGAAACTATACAAACACATGGAAATTAAACAACATTCTTATTAATGACATATGGGTCCATGAAGAAATTAAGCAGGAAATCAAAAAATTTCTTGAAACTAATGAAAAAAATGACACATCATACCAAAACTTGTGGGATACTGCAAAAGAAGTACTAAGTGGGGAATTTATTGTATTAAATGCTTACTTCAGAAGAATGGAAAGATGGCAAATAAACAACCTAACACTTCACCTTAAAGATCTAGAAAAACAAGAACAATCCAAACAAAAAGTTAGTAGAAGGAAAGAAACAATTAAGATCAGAGAACTAAATGAAATAGAAACCCAAAAAATGAAACAAAAGATCAATGAAACAAAAAGTTGGTTTTTTAAAAAGATAAATAAAATTGACAAACCTTTAGCAAGGCTAACTAAGAAAAGAAGAGAGAAGACCTAAATAACAAAAATTAGAAACGAAAAAGGTGAAATTACAACTGATACCTCAGTAATAAGAATCATTAGAGACTACTGTAAACAACTATATGCCAACAAATTTGAAAATTTGGAGGAAATGGATAAATTTCTGGACACATACAAACTACCAAAACTGAGCCAAGCAGATACAGAAAATCTGAACAAACTGATAACAATAAAAGAGATTGAAGTTGTTATCAGAAGGCTCCCAACAAGGAAAAGGCCATGACTGGATGGGTTCACTGCAGACCAAACCTTCAAAAAGGAACTGTTACCAATTCTCTACAAACTATTCCAAAAGATTGAAACACAGGCCATTCTCCCAAACTCATTCTATGAGGCAAACATCACCCTGATACCAAAAGCAGACAAAGATACTTCAAAAATAGAAAACTACAGGCCAATATCCTTGATGAATATAGATGCAAAAATCCCTGATAAAATACTAGCTAATAAGATACAGCAACACATACACAAAATTATACACCATGATCAAGTGGTATTCATCCCAGGGATGCAAGGTTGGTTCAACATATGCAAATCAATAAATGTGATACATGACATCAATAAAAGCAAAGACAAAAACCATATGATCATTTCTATAGATGCTGAAAAAGCATTTGACAAAATTCCACATTTGTTCATGATAAAGACTCTCTACAAGTTACGTATAGATGGAAACTATTTCAACACAATTAAAGCCATATATGATAAGCCCACTGCTGGTATCATCTTGAATGGGGAAAAGCTGAAAGCCTTTCCCTTAAGAACAGGAACTAGACAAGGATGCCCACTCTCACCACTCCTATGCAACAGAGTGTTGGAAGTACTAGCCAGAGCAATCAGAGAAGAGAAGGAAATAAAGGGCATCCAGATTGGAAAAGATGAAGTCAAACTGTCCCTGTTTGCAGATGACATGATCCTATATATCGAACAGCCTAAAGCCTCTACAAAAAAACTCTTAGAGTTGATAAGTGATTTCAGCAAAGTTGCAGTACACAAAATCAAAACAGAAAAATCAGTAGCATTTCTATACTCCAACAATGTACATGCAGAAAAAGAAATCAAGAAAGCTAGTCCAGTTACAAAAGCCACCAAAAAAATAAAATACTTAAGAATAAATTTAACCAAGGATGTGAAAAATCTGTACAAAGAGAACTACAAAGCACTGTTGATAGAAATAAAAGAGGGCATAAGAAGACGGAAAGATATTCCATGCTCTTGGATTGCAATAATTAACATTGTGAAAATGTCCATATTACCCAAAGTGATCTGCAGATTCAATGCAATCCCCATCAAAATCCAATGACATTTTTCTAAAAAATGGAAAAAACTATCAAGACATTTATATGGAATAACAAAAGACCATGCATAGCCAAAGCAATCCTCAGCCAAAAAAAATAAATAAATAAAATAAATAAATCAATAAATTAATTAAATTAAATTAAATAAATAAAGCTGGAGGCATAACACTACCTGACTTTAAACTATATTACAAAGCTATAATAACCAAAAAAACAGGGTACTGGCATAAAAACAGATACATGGATCAATGGAATAGAATAGAGAACCCAGAAATCAACCCATACACCTACAGCCATCTGATCTTTAACAAAGGCACCAAGTCTACACACTGAGGAAGAGACTGCTTCTTCATCAAATGGTGCTGAGAAAACTGGATATTCATATGTAGGAGAATGAAGCTAGACCCGTACCTCTCACCATATGCCAAAATCAATTCAAAATGGGTTGAATAATTAAACATATGTCTTGAAACAAAACTCCTTAAAGAAAACATAGGTGAAACACTATTTGGCATGGAGATTCCTTAAACAATTACAGATAGATTTACCATATGACCCAGCTATTCCACTGCTGGGAATATACCCAGAGGAACGGAAATCATCATGCTGAATACCTGTACTCCAATGTTTATTGCAGCACTATTCACAATAGCCAAGAGTTGGAACCAGCCCAAATGTCCATCATCAAAGGAGTGGGTAAGGAAACTGTGGTATATCTACACAATGGAATTCTACTCTGCTGTAAAACAGAATGAAATACTACCATTTGCAACCATATGGATGGACTTAGAGAAAATTATATTAAGTGAAACAAGTCAGGCACAGAAAGAGAAATACCACATGTTTTCACTTATTTGTAGGAGCTAAGAATAAATAAATAAATAAACACACAAATAAAGGTTGGGGGTGGAGGAAGACACAACAATCACAACAATTCCTTGAACTTGTTAAGACAAGTGAACAGATATGACATCATGGGAGAGGGGAGGGGGGAAGAGGAATGGGTAAGTGGTCACAAAAATCAACTGCAATGTATATTGAAAAGTTAAAATTAAAAAAAAAAAAAACAGGCTTGAGGGAGTCTGTTTTCCCCCTTTCCCCATGTGATGATGCAGAGAAGGTGCCATCTATGAGAAAGAGACCCTCAACAGACACCAAGTCTGTTGGCTCTTTGATCTTGGGCTTCCCAAGTCTCCAGAACTGTGGGAAATAAATTTATGCTCTTTACAAATTACTCAGTCTCATGTATTTTGTTATAGCATCAGGAAAGAACTGTGACAGACTTAAAGAGACGTTTCTCCAACAAAGACATATATATGGTAACATATACATGAAAACATGTTCAACATCTGTAATCATTAGAGAAAAGAAAATCAAAACCACAATGAGGGGCCGGCCCGGTGGCGCACTGCTACAGTGTGCCGCTTGGGAAGTATGGTGGCGCTCCCGCCGAGGGTTCGGATCCCACATACAGACCGGCCGCTCACTGGCTGACCAAGGTGCAGGAGCAACACTGAGGGTTGCGATCCCGTTGCCGGTCTATGCTCTTTACAAATTACTCAGTCTCATGTATTTTGTTATAGCATCAGGAAAGAACTGTGACAGACTTAAAGAGACGTTTCTCCAACAAAGACATATATATGGTAACATATACATGAAAACATGTTCAACATCTGTAATCATTAGAGAAAAGAAAATCAAAACCACAATGAGGGGCCGGCCCGGTGGCGCACTGCTACAGTGTGCCGCTTGGGAAGTATGGTGGCGCTCCCGCCGAGGGTTCGGATCCCACATACAGACCGGCCGCTCACTGGCTGAGCGAGGGGCGGGAGCAACACCAAGGGTTGCGATCCCGTAGCCGGTCCCGGTCTGGTACGGGCGCAACACTGAGGGTTGCGATCCGTTGCCAGGCACGAAAAAAGACAAAAAGGAAAAAAAAAAAAAAAAAACCACAATGAGATATCAACACATACCCATTAGGATGGCCACTATTAAAAAAAAACAAAATAATAAGTGTTGGAAAGGATATGAAGAAACTGGAACCCTTGTATACTACTGATCAGAAGGTAAAATGGTGCAGCCACTATGGAAAACAGTTTGGAGATTCTTAGAAAACTAAAAGTAGCATTATTATATGATCCAGCAATCCCACTTCTGGGTATATGTCCAAAAGAATTGAAAGCAAGATGTTGAAGAGATATTTGCAAACTTATATTCTTTGCAGCATTATTTACAATAGCAAGAAGTGGAAGTATCCCAAATGTTCACTGATAGATAAATGGATAAAGAACATGTGGTATAAACATACAATGAAATATTACTCAGCTACAACAAGAAGAAATCCTGTCACATGCTACAACATGGGTGACCCTTGAGGACATTATACTGATTGCAATAAGCCAGTTACTGTATCACAAATACTGTATGATTTCACTTGTATGAGACACCTAGAGTACTCAGAATCATGACAGCAGGAAGTAGAATGGTGGCTGCCAGGGACCAGGGGAGGGGGCAGAAGTGAGTGGTTTGATGAATATAGAGTTTCAGTTTTGCAAAATAAAAAACTTCTAGAGATCTGTTACACAATGTGAATATGGTTAATACTACTGAATTGTATGCTTAAAAATGTTTAAAAAGGTAAATTTTATGTGTTTTTACTACAATTAAAAAAAAACTGTAAAAACATAAACACAAGCCAACTTAGCATTTTTGAAAATTTGAATATGATACATGTGGCATTTCCATATGTTAAGAAAGATGTAATATTCAAAAGCAGAGTTGAAACAACTGTTTAATTGGCTAAAATAGTTAGATCTTAATATCTACCATTATCCCAAATATAGACATGCTGAAGATGTAATATACAAAATAAAACCTTAAAGTGCTTAAAATTTTAAGTGACTGTTTACATGATCATCAGCTAAGATGATTTTCTAAGCATGGACCTACTTGGTTTTTCACTTTCTTTGGTCTTCCACAAATTAGGTTTGGTCTCTTGTGACATGTTCCCATAGCACTCTATACTATGTAATATTCATCACATTTGTAATTATTTGTTTAATATCAGCTCCTTGAGAACATGGGCCACTTGGTCTTGCCTGTTTGCAGTGTGGGAAGACAGTATAGAATAGTAGTTTAAATGTGCGGGTCTAAGGTCAGACTGCCAGATTTACATCTTGGCTCCCCTACTTACTGGATCTGTCACTTTGAAGAAGTTACTTAACTTCTATTCCTCAGTTTCCTTACCTGTAAATAAGTGGAAACATGTATAGAACTCAGGGCAAGTAGCAAGCAAGTACTCAACAAAAGCTAATATTGTTGCTGTTTATCCTGTTTGTCACAGAAGCTGGCACAATCGAAGAGAAGCACAAAAAATGTTTTTTGGAAGAATGATTGCTATCAACCATGAAGGAAATAATTGCCAGAGTTGACAATAAAAATTTATAACTTCCAAATGGCACAAGTAGAGATAAAATTAAAAGGCAAATTACCAATTGGAAAAATTACAACTATATTCATCCCCATTTGGCTCCTAGTGACTATGAGGGGACTTGAAAAAGTTTGTGGAAAAATACAATTAAAAGATAATACGAATCTTTTCATGAACTTTTTGACATTCCCCCATATATAAAACAAACGGTTATCATTCCTAATTTTATGCAGAATACTGACAAATCAAAAAGAAAAGATGAACACTTGTATAAGAAATAGGCAAAAGACTTTCAAGAAAAGCAATTTACAAAACATTCCAAAATGCTAATGGCCAATATACACGAACATTCGTTTAACATCACTAGTACTCAAAGTACTTCATTTGAAGAGATTATAGTTTTGTTCGGGGGAAGCATCATGGTCGACTAGAGTCACCTGTCAATCATCTGCTTCACAAAGAGAGACCGAAATAATGAATAAACAACCATATTTCCACAGGAGTGCCTGAGGAAATATGCGGGAGAAGATCAAGAGAGAAGCAAAACTCCTCTGGAGCACTGAAGCCTAGGATACCAGTATAGAGAGGGAAGTCAGGCATCCACCCTCTGCCACACTATCTCCCCTGCCCAGATTGGGGGGATTGGCTAGGAGTCAGGGAATACTTCCTATGGGAAAAAAAGTAAGCCCGAAATCCCCAGTGGTCCCCATAGCTGCCACAGACACCAACAGTTTTTGGTATAAAAGAGTCCCCCAGTCTCCACAAGCCCCAAATCCAGGTTAGAACACAGCTGGGAGTCCAAATGGCTGTACTGCCTCAGAGTAGGAGCTCATGTAGTACACCCCCCACACCCTCATCTTAAACTGCTGTAGCAGGATGCAATCTTGAAACTGGACCCACTGCAGGAATGCATCTGGCCCTGAGGGCTGACGGCCACTGCCTCTCTTTATCTTTGAGTTCTCCCTTTTGTTTCACTGTGTCTGCTGGGGTGCCTATAGCACTGGAGGCCCAGCTACACAGAGCCTGCACCTGACAGGTCCACCAGGATCCTGCATCCAAAACCACCCCTCCCCCTCCCAGGGAAAAAGGCCACCCAGTAAAGTTGGGAAGTTGCTGAGTGCCCAGACAATCCCCTGCCATGCTGCCCCTTATTGCCCCCCCCCCATGTTCCCTGACAGTTGGCACAGCAGCATCTTCACCTCTCAAAGACATTGCTGCACTTCCAGCCTGCCTACTGCATTGGAGCCCTGTCCCATAGCAGGCTGGGGGGTGGTCCTATATCCCTAAAGACATTAAAGTACAGCCCACCAGCCCAAAGTGCCTTCACCCTCCCTGACAGCTAGCCCAATGGTGGCTCTGACACCTGGAGACACAGCTGCACTTCCAGCCTGCCCACTGTACCCAGGCTTTGTCTGACATTAGGCTCAGTGGCAGCCCCACCTTCCTGACAACATCACTACAGGCCTCCCTCCGCAGTCACCAAGACCTCCTCCTGGCCCTGACAGCTGCACCAGCAGTGGCCCTGCCTCCCAGAAGCTATTGCAAGGTAGCAAGTGGGTTGTCCTTGCCTGTGGGCACCCACATCCAGCCCTGATATGTGCTCAGGCAGCAGCCTGCCCCCGTGAGTCACAGACGACATAGCGAGCTGCCCTCCTAGCCACCATCATCCACTCTGGGATCCAATACCTGCCGTTATGGTGGCCACACCCCATAGGAACCACCACAGCATAGCCTTCCTTCTGCACCAGTAGCATTCATGCCTGGCCCTGGCAGCTGCTCTACCCCCTGGGAATCACTGGCACACCCCACACCAGTCCCCTGTGCTTTCACGGATTCAAACCTGGCCCTGACACCTGCCCCAACTATGACCCTGTGGCCCCACCCCCAGGAACCACTGCCACACAGTGGAAAGGCTCTCTATGCCTATGCTGCACCCATTCCCTGCACTGTCAGCTGTCCAGGCTGTGGGATCATCCGACCAAAACCACCACCACCTAGGCTGACCTTCTGCTCCTATGAAGTCCCATTCCTTGCCCTGACAGCTGATTCAAATGCAGCCTGCTCCCCAGGAGTCACAGTCATCCAGGGGGCTAGCCCTCTGCCCTTGCTCAGCCTTTACAGCTGTCCAGGCAGCAACCCCAAACCTCAGAGGTCATTGCCACATAGTGGGAGGACCCTCTATGTGTGAACATGCCCACACTGGGCCCAGGGCAGCCCCCCAGCCCGGGAGCCACCACCACATGGCAAGCCAGCCAAACCATACCCAATCAGCTCCCTAGGACCCATCATTTCTACAGGAAAATGTCTATCCATATAAAAGCCACTCCACAAAATCAGAAAAGTGACTGTTCTACTAGATTTGCATGTATCAATGCAGAGACACAAGAAACATGAAAAAGCAAGGAAGCATGACACCCCTGAAAGACCACAAAAATCCCCAGCAATAGACACAAAAGAAAAAAAATTGATGAAATTCCTGAAAAAAAAAATCAAAATAATAACCTTAATGAAACTCGCTGAGATAGAAGAGAATACAAACAGTTCAAGAAAATCAGGAAAGCTTATTCACATGTGAGTGAGAATGCCAACATAGAGATAATCATTAACCCCCCCCCCCAAACAAGCAAAAACCCCAGAAAACCTTGAACTAAAGAATCAATGAATAAAATTTAATAGAAAACTTCAATGACTGACTAGATTAAGTAGAAGAAAGAATTTCTGGACTTGAAGACAGGTCTTTTGAAATAAACAATACATAATGAAAGAAAAAAATGAAAAGGATGAAGAAAGCCTAGAAGAACTATGTGATACCATTAAATGAACAAATGGGATTTCGAGAAGTAGAAGAAACTTGAAAAAGGCATTGAAAACCTATTTAATGAAATAATAGCTGAAAATTTCCCAAGTCTTTTAAGAAATATGGACATCTAGATTCAGGAAACTCAAAGGTCCCCAGATATATTCAATCCAAAAAGGTTCTTTCTGAGACACATCATTGTCAAACTATCAAAAGTCAGAGTCAAAGAGAAAATTGTAAAACAGCAAGAAAAAGTATCAAGTCACACATAATAGAAATCACATTAGACTAACAGCAGATTTCTCAGCAAAAATCTTAAAGGCCAGGAGAGAATGAGATGATATATTCAAAGTGTTGAAAGGTAAAATCTGCCATCCAAGAATACTATTCTAAGCAGAGCTGTCCTTCAGAAGTGAAGAAGGAAATAGAAAACCTGAAGAAACCAATAATAAGCAATGAGACTGAATCAGTAATAAAAAGATTCTCAACAAAGAAAAGCCCAGAACAAGATTGCTTCATTGCTGAATTCTACCAAATTTCTGAAGAAAAACTAATACCAATTATTTTCAAACTATTTTTAAAAACTGAAGTGGAGGGAATTCTTACAAATTTATTCTATGAGACCAGCATAACTCTGCTACCAAAACCAGACAAGGACACAATAAAAAAAGAAAACTACAGACTGATATCCTGATGAACACACATGCAAAAACCCTAAACAAAATATTAGCAAAAAAAAAAATCCAACAGTACATCAAGAAGATTATATACCACGATCAACTGGGATTGGTAAGGATGGTTCAACATACACATATCAATAAATGTGACATATCACATCAACAGAATGAAGAACAAAAATTATATAATCATCTTGATAGATGCAGAAAAAACATTTGCTAAAATTTAACATGCTCTCATGATAAAAACTCTCAAGAAACTAGGTATAGAAGGAAGATATCTCAACAAATTAAAGGCCATATATGACAAAGTGAAAGCAACAGTCTGAGCTTTTAGCTTTTCCCCTAACAATTGGAACAAGACAAGAATGCCCACTCTCACCACTTTTATTCAACATAGTACTGTAAGTCCTACTTACAGCATTTAGGCAAGAGAAAGAAATATAGGGCATCTAAATTGGGAAGGAGGAAATCAAATTTTCCCTGTTTGCAGATGACGTGATTTTATATAAAGAAACCTAAAGACTCCACAAAAAAAATCTCTTAGATCTGATAAACAAATTCAGTAATGTTTCAGGATACAAAACCAATACACAAAAATCAGTAGCATTTCTATACACCAACTATGAACAGGCTGAAAAAGAAATTAAGAAAGCAATCCAAATATAATAGCTACCAACCAACCAACCAACCAACAAACCTAGGAATAAATTTAACCAAGGAGGTAAAATATCTCTACAAGGAAAACTATAAAACACCAATGAAAGAAATTTAAAAGGATACAAAAAGTTGGAAAGACATCCTATGTCCATGGATTGAAAGAATCAATATTGTTAAAATGACCATATGCTCAATATAATCTCCAGATTCAATGCAACCCCTATCAAACTACCAATGACATTCTTCACAGAGATAGGAAAAAAATCCTATAATTCATATGAAACCACAAAAGACTTCAAATAGCCCAAGCAATTCAGAGTGAGAAGAACAAAGCTGGAGGCATCACACTACCTGACTTCAAACTATACTACTAAGCTACAGTAATCAAAACAGCATGGTAATGGCATAAAGACAGACACAGAACAATGGAACAGATTAGAAAACTCAGAAATAAGCCTACATATTTACAGCCAAATGATTTTTGATATGGCTACAAGAACATACATTGGGTGAAGGACAGTCTTTTCAATAAATGGTGCTGGGAAAACTGAATATAAATAAGCAAAAGAATGAAATTAGACCCCTATTGCTCACCATATAAAAAAATTAACTCAAAATGGAGTAAAGACTTAAATGTCAGACCCAAAACTACGGGTCTGACATTTAAGTCTTTAAGAGTAAACATAGGGGAAACACTTCAGGACATCAGTTTTTACAAAGACTCAAGAGCACAGGCAACAAAAGAAAAATAAGACAAATGAGATTATATCAAACTAAAACCTTCTGCACAGTAAAGGAAACAATCAACAGAACAAAGAGACAACCTGCAGAATGGGAGAAAACATTTGCAAACTATACAGCTGGCAAGCAACTAAGATCCAAAATATACAAGGAAATCAAACAAACAACAAAAACCCCACAAATAATTCAATGAAAAAATGAGCAAATAAGCTGAATAGACATTTCTCAAAAGAAGAAATGGCCATCAAGTATATGAAAAAAAAAATGCTCAGCATTACTAATCATCAGGGAAATGCAAATCAAAAGCACAATGAGATATCACCTCACCCCAGTCAGAATGACTATTACCAAAAAGCCAAAAAATAACATGCTGGTGAGGATGCCGAGAAAGGGAACTCTTACACATTGTTGATGGGAATATAAATTAGTACAGCCATTATGGCAGACAGTTGCTCAAAAAACTACAAAAAGAACTACCATATGATTTAGGAATCCCACTACCAGGTATATATATTCAAAAGAAAGGAAATCAGTATGTCAAAGAGAGAACTGCATTGTCATGTTTGTTTTAGCATTATTCACAATAGCCAAGATATGGAATGCACCTAAGTGTTCATCAACAGATAACTGAATAAAGAAAATATGGTATACATAAACAATGCAATACTATTCAGCCATAAAATAAGAATGAAATTCTGTCACCTAGTACAAAACTGAAAGACTTTGAAAACTAATTTAAGATGAGCCTGGAATGCATTACATTAAGTAAAAAAGATAGAGACAGAAAGATAAATAACACATTTTTCTTACTCATATCTATCTGGAAGCTAAAAAGTTGATCTCCCAGGTAGAGATTAAAATAGTTGTTACCAGAGGCTGCATGATGTGGGAGAGACGGGGGAGTAGGAAGAAGCTGACCATCAGATAAAAGTTACAGCTGGATAGGAAGAATAAGTTCTAGTGTTCTATAGCACTACAGAGTGATTACAGTTAATAATAATTTATTGTACTCAGAATTTCAAATAGCTGGAAGGATTCTGGAAGTTCCCAACACAAAGAAACAATAAATGTTTGAAGTGATGAATAGGCTAATTTCCCTGATTTGATCATTGTACATTGTGTACATGTATCTAAATATCACACTGTACCCCATAAATATGTACAATTATTATGTGTCAATTAAAAATAATAATAAAGAATAAGGAGACTGCACTTTCACCTATCAAATTAGCAAAGGTAATGAAGACAAATAATAGCTAGTTTTGAAGGGGGTGAGGAAAAAATAGCAAGTTATATTCTCTGGTAGGACATAATATTGTTGCAATATGCTTCAAAATGCTTATAGTTGTTTATACTTTTTAGATCACAATTCCATCTTTAATATTAAGAAAATATTAAGATTATTTACACATATTTCTCTATGTTCAAGCAAGCATTATTTTACTGATATCAACTTCAATTTTGAACAGATTAAGTAATTGTGATGCAGTCCATTGAATACTATGCAACCATTAAAAACGACATAAAAATATATTTACTGAAACATGTTTTCGATATACAGTTAAAGCAAAACAACTAAGATTACAATAAAGTATTTTTGTAAGAATATTAGGAGGGGAGAGAAAGAGAGAAAAGGGAAGAGATGGCAAGAGATGGCAAGCGAAGTAAAGACAAAAGAAAAGAGAAGCGAAGTCTGGGTAGATTTACATCAAAAGGTTCAAAAGGAAAAGAGTCTTTCCTTCTGGGTGTGACTACTGCAGATTTTATTTTTATTTTCCCCCGTTTTTTTCTTATTTACATTTTCTGATATTAAGAGAAACTATTACTTTACAACTTAAAAATATTTTGGTGCTTCAATAATACAAAAGACTTTATTTCAAATGCTGCAAATAATTAAATCCTTACTAAATGTGGAAATGTTTGGTGTCATAATTTCTGCCGTGCTATGCAAGACCAGATTTCACCTTGGTAGTCAGAACTGGTGTAGGATCTTGTCCCACTGCTACTAAAAAGGCACATGGTTGTTCCAGCTCTGTACATTAAAATTGTCTTGATAATAGAGCAACCAGTTACTTATTAGGATGGTCAAAATGCATATTTCAAAAATACCTATTAAAATATTAGTAGTACTAATAATACTGCTACTTAAAATTTTCTAGTGAAAACTATGATAAAATTTCAAAGCAATATAAGCACATAAATAGTAATAATATCGGTTATGAAATTAATTGAAACACGTGGTTATTAAAGTGAAATCATTTGTGTTAAATAGTGGTTTCTTAACCCATTGAAATTTCTTCTCTGGCCTAAAGTGAGCTTTCTATGAAGAATAAAAAGATATTAAATTGAAAAGTGTTGGCCAATAAATGAAGAGATAAAGCCAGAAACCTTGTTTAAAGAACTAACAAAAAGGTAATGAATGATATGGTGCTTCTTGTATTTTCTAGTTACCTGAGGAGAAGACTATGCTCAAGCATGTATGGAAGCCAGTGATAGCTATGATGTCATCCAAACTGCTAGCAGCTATTAGTAAGCTTGGAATGCCTTTTACTCTACCATATCCACGTTCCTGCAAAAGCAGCATGGCAGGGACAACAACAGCAGGAGAGACAGCACCTAGTACAAAACTGAAAGAAAGACTTTGAAAATCAATTTTTAAAATATTTTTATTTTTTGAAAACCAATTTAAAAACATCCTTTTAAGCAAATAGTGTTTTATTGTAAACTTTATAACAATTATATTAATCTTTATAACATTTTCAAATGCAAAAAAATCTGCTTTTGAGTGAATACTATTTAATGGTGATAAAACTTTATGCATTCTTTAGTGCTGGCTAAAATTTTATATAAATGTTATTCAAGATGTTGGACTGAGCACAAACTACAGTCTCTCTCTATTCCTAAATGAGGATATAAATGAAGATATATTGAAATGAAGATGTAAAAATAGAAAAATCCATAACCTGACTAGGAAACAAAAGGGGAATACTCGGTAGACAAGAAACTAAGTGCATCTCAGGAAATTAAGAGACAGTTTAGGATTGAAAAAGGAAACCATAAGCCAAAACGTGCATAAGTAAAGACTGCTACAAAAGATATGGTGTAATTCCAAAGGTGCTCTTAGCCCAGACATGGCTGCTGCTGGAAGAGAGACCTCTGGAAAACCCAAATGGGTAATTATTTAGAATACCACTGTAAGAATGGCCAGACAAATCTACCTTCCATACCATTGCTACCTCTTCAGTAAGTCAGTAAGGAACACAGGCGTCTGCCCAAAAGAAGGAACAATGAGTGCGGGCACCTAAGTTACAAAGGCAGGTGAGAAAATTCCTGGAGTGGTTGATGAGATCCATGAGGAATGGGGAAACTCCTGTCAGAGCACCTTCTATTAGCATATCTCATCAAAAATTTTGCCTCATCTCTTTCACATTCACTGTCTAAAGGCTGAAGTATATACCCTGTGTATATATACACATCCCTCGGCTGCTGCTTGTTGGCTGCTAACTACCAATACCTGGAGGTTTCCTGGAGCGTTGCCTTGCTGACAAGAGCCTACCTGGGCAAGCTAGGGAGGTTTTGACCCAGTCTGCCCTCCCTCCAGACAGCTGCCATTAATGACTGATGTGAGTGTCTAATCATTTAGCCTCTTTGCCTCTGGCAGTACAACCTCTACAGTGCAGTTTATGCTCCAGATTTCCCTGTGGATTCGTGAAGAGACTAGACTTCTCTGAAACCACATATTTGCCTACTTCAGTGGTTCCTAAACATTGCTACACATTGGAATCACCTGGTATTTAATTGATCTCTTTTTGCTTAAATCATCCCCAAACAGCAGCTGAAAACAACAAACATTATTAGCTTATGACTTCTGTGGGTCAGGAATCTGGGTATGGCTTAGCTGTATGCCTGTGTCTCAAGGTTTTTCATGAGGTGGGTGGGAGAAAATCTGCTTCCAAGTTTACCCACGTGTCTGTTGGCTGGCTTTGGTCTCTTGCTGTGGGGCCTATCCAAAGGCTGCCTCAGAGCATAGCTGCTGGCTTTCCCCATGACAAGCAATCAAAGAGAATGTAAAAGAACATGCAAGACAGAAGCCATAATTTTCTTATAACATAATCTTGGAAGTGACATCCCATCACTTCTGCTATATTCTGCTCATTAGAAACAGGTCATTAAGTCCAGCCCACACTCCAGAAGAGGATATTATACAAAGGTGTAAATGTTAGAAAACAGGCATCACTAGAAGTGATCTTCGAGGTTGCCTGCTGTGTACTTGGGGACCTTTAAAGAATACTGGTGCCTGGCTCCCAGAATGAAGTATTCTGATTTAATTAGTATGAAGTGTGACCTGAGTGCTGGTGCATTTTTTTTAAAGTTTTAAAAAATTGTGGTTAAAAAATACTTAACATAAAATTTACCATTTTTACATATTTACATAACCTTATGCTTATTTTTAAGCATACAGTTCAGTAATATTAACTATAATTACATTGTTGTGTAACAGATTTTTATTCTGAACATTTTTATTCTGAAAAACTGAAACTCCATATTCATCACACCACTCACTTTTTGCCCCCTCCCCCCAGTCCCTGGCAACCACCATTCTACTTTCTGTTGCCATGTTTTTGAGTACTTTAGATATATCATACAAGTGAAATCATACAATATTTGACCTTTTGTAACTGGCTTATTGCAATCAGCATAACGTCCTCAAGGTTCATCAGGTTGTAGCATGTGACAAGACTTTTTTATGGCTGAGTAAATTTCCATTCTATGTCTATACCATATTTTCTTTATGCATTCATATGTTGATGGACATTTGGACTGCTTCCATCCCTTGGCTATTGAAAATAACGTGGCAAAGAACATTAGTATGCAAATATTTCTTCAAGATCCTGCTTCCAATTATTTTGGATATATATCCAGAAGTGGGATTGGTGGATCATATGGTAATTCTACTTTTAGTTTTGAGGAATCTCCAAAGTATTTTCCATAGTGCCTGCACTATTTTACATTCCCACCAGCAGTAAACAAGAGTTCCAATTTCTTCACATCCTCACCAACACTTGCTATCTTCTGTTTTTAAATATATATATTGGCCATTCTAATGGGTGTGTAGTGATATCTCATTATGATTTTGATTTGTATTTCTCTAACAATTATAGATGTTGAACATCTTTTTATACACTTGTAGGCCATTTGTATATTTTCTTTGGAGAAATGTCTATTCAAGCCCTTTGCCCATTTTTTCATTTGGGATTTTTGTTGTTGTTGTTATTGAGTTGTAAGAGTTCTTCATATATTCTAGATATTAACCATTTATCAGATTTATGGTTTGCAATGATTTTCTCTCATTCCAAGCATTACCTGTTTACTGTTTCTTTCCTTTGCTGTGCTGAACTTTTTAAGTTTGATCTGATCCCATTCATCTATATTTGGTGTTGTTGCTTGTGCTTTTGTTGTCATATCCAAGAAATCGTTGCCAAATTCAATGACATGATGCTTTTCCCCAACTTCATTCTTTTGCATGTGGATATCCAGTTTCCCCATGACTATTTGCAGAAGAAACTGTCATTTCTCCATTGTGTAATCTTGGCACCCTTGTCAAAGATTATTTGACCAAATATGTAAGGGTTGTTCTTGGGCTCTCTATTCTGTTCCATTGGTCTTTGTGTCTTTCTTTAGGCCAGTACCACACTGTTTTGATTACTGCAGTTTTCTAATGTGTTTTTATGGCATCCCATAAGTTCCTTAGGCTCTTGTATTTTTCTATATCCATTTTTCTTTTTGCTCCTCTGACTTGATAATTTCAACTAACCTGTCTTTAAGTTCACTTATTCTTTCTCCTGCTTGATGCAGTCTGCTGTTGATCACTTCTAGTAAAATTTTCAATTCATTTATTCTTCTGCTCCAGAGTTTTTGTATTTCTTTATAGTTTCTATCTCTTTGTTGATATTCTTATTTTGTTCATCTTTTTCCTAATTTTATTTAGTTGTCTGTGTGTATCATCTTTTAGCTCATTGAGTACTTTTATGATGATAACTTTAAATTCCTTGTTGGTTAGTTCATATATTTTCATTTGTTTCCAGTTGGTTTCTGAATATTTATTTTGTTGCTTTGATTGAACCAAGAATCCCTTTTTTTTGTATGCCTTTTTATTTTATTTATTTATTTTGGTGGCTGGCTAGTACAGGAAATCCATGCCTTGTTATCTTTTTTTGAAATTTGGTCATTTTGAAAAACAGCCACCTCTCTCAGTGTCTATGGATTGTCTTTGTGCAGAGGAAGACCTTCACCAATCAGTCCAGTGAAATTCTGGGACTCTTTTAAACCTTTCTGGATATGTGTCTCTGGTCTTGTATCTCTCAGCTGAAGAGGTTCATCTTTTTCTACTCAGGAGTTCCCCCTGGTGTCTGTCTGTAGTACTGCAATCTCTCTGGTGCTGTAGTAACCTGCAGAACTCAGGTTTGTTCTTAGTGGGCCCCAGACATCTAAAATGTGCCACTTCCTTTCCCATCAGTGATCCTAGTCACTGTTATAGAAACTAGTCCCTTGGGCATCCCCCTAAAATCCAGAACACAGGTCACATGTTCCACCCTTCTTTTTACCTCCTGAGGGAGAAACTGGGAGTTAAGAGTTTTCTTCCAATTGTTCTGAGCTATGCAGGGAGGTGAATGGGGTATGGTGGTTTAGTGCATTGGAATTTCCTAAGTGTTCCAATATGCCTCTTGGCTTTTTGCTTACCTGGGATGTTGTAACCTCTCAAGTGGTTTCTGGAGTTGTCACAAAGGCAATGTGGTCTCTTTATTGTTAAGTTGGTGTCTCTGTGGGTGAAGGAGAGCCTAGGGCTTCCTATATTGTGCCATGTAGTTGATGTCACTCCTCCGAGTGCTGGGACTTTTAAAAGCTCCCCAGGTGATTTTAATGTGTAGCAAAGTTTGGGAACCATTAGTTTTTCCCCCAGTTCTATCTGGCTTCCTTCATACAGAGGTTTCTATTGAGAGTGCCCTCAACAAATCACTTGTATAAGAATCCTAATCTCAGCCTTTGCTTCTGGAGAACCTAAGGTACCTTGCTTCGTAGCAGAACTGGCCTATTTCCTACAAGAAGGCAATAGCACAGATAGTAATCACAAGTTGCTAGGTAGTCTCAAATACAAAAATGAGCACCTAATAAAGTATCAATTATTTGCAGAAAGCCAGAACTTTGAATTGAAGGACCAGGTACATCAGAAAGAGCACAACCAGAACATGACTTTAGAATAACTGTAAATAACCTCGGAATCGTGAAAGTATATTGCATCTATCCATAAATTTTTAACTATAGTTCTCAGAAATTAACAATCAATTGCCAAAATTAAGAAAAAATAAATAGGTGACATGGATATAGTGGAGAAGTGAGTTAAGCTGGAGGATTGAGCAGAGAGAATTTTCCAGTATGTTCTGCAAAAGAACAAGCAAATAAAAAGTATGAGGAAAAACTTAGGCATAAAGGAGGAAGTGAGGAAGGATGTAATAACAGAGAACTGAGGAGAGAAAATATACTGAACGATATATCCAAGAGCTGGAAAAAATAGCTTTAACTATCCTCTGATTGAAAGATCCCTCCAAATATTAAGCAGAACTAACTGTAACAGATCCACTTGAGGATATTAAGAAATTATTGTTAATTTAGCCAGAAAATGCCTGTACCTTTTAGAGATGCATATTGAAGAATGTAGGGGTACAATATTATCATGTCTGTACTTTACTTGAAGATTCTTTAGGAACTGTTAAGGGTAAATTAAGTCTAAGTTAAGGAAATTTTGATATTCATTATATTATTCCCTCTACTCTTCTACATGTTTGAAAATTTTCAGTAAGAAAAAAGACATATCTGAGACTGTTCTCTTCAAACTTTAATGTGTAACACATTACATATGGATCTTGTTAAAATGCAGATTCTGATTCAAAAGATCTGGAGTGGAGCCCAAGATCTGTATTTCCAACAAACTTTTATGTAATACTAATGTTGCTGTCCAAGGAACATATGAGGATACTTCGAAAAGTTTCTTAAAAACTTTAGTTAAAAAATAATATGAATCCTTCCATGAACTTTTTGAAGACACCTAGAACACTGTGTAGCAAGAAACACTTTATCAGAAAAATTTGGAAATTCAGGCTTCCAAAGAGAAAGAAATAGATTAGCTGAAAAAGAAATTAAAAATTAATTTGTTCCTAGGTAAGGAATATGTTGAAGAGAAAAAAAATATTTTGATAACAGATTTCTCATGGGCAAAATTAATGCAAAGAGATAACCATGGTATCTTCAAAGTATTGAGGAAAAATAATTTGGAATGTACAATTTAATATTGAACCACACAAAAGCTATTTTCAGACATTCAAGAACAATGTTTACCATCCATTGATCAGTTTTAGAAGAATTAGGGGATAACTCATCAGGAGGAAAATTTAGTACAAAAGAAAGGAGATCCAAAAGAAAAGGATATAGGCAGCATAGTGTAGGCATTAAGAATAGAGGCTCTAGGCTGAGTCAGATTTCTGGGTTCAAATCTCAGTTCTATCATTTAGTAGTTATCTGACCTTAGGAAAATCATGTAACATCTCTTTGCCTATGTTTATAGGCAAAAATAAGAACAATAATCGTTTCTAATTTACAGGGCTGTTGTGAGCATTAAATAAGCTAATAATCATCAAGTACTCCACCAAGTTTCTGGCATATGGCAGCCACTATATAAATATTTGCTACTATTATAATTATTATGATTACCATTACAAGAAACAATGATGAGTAGCAAAACTCATTGCTAAATCTATTAGAAGTATTAATTGTAAAGAAAACTTTAAAAATAATCTTGGACTAAAATTCTAGATTCTATCAACTGGTGGGGGAATATATGAGACAGTAAAGAAAAGTGAAAACATGCTTTAAATTTAAGTATGTGTTTTTCAAAATTATGGGTAATCATTAGGAGAATGAGTTTCTAGTTTCTAAATATTAAGGGAATAAAGAAAAGTGGAACAAAGATAATGCTGGTGACCCAACAAAAGGTAGAAAAAGTAAAAAAGAATGAAATTCACAAGAATGTATTTCCAAATTGACCTATAATGAATAGGTTGGATCCTGTTTTAAGACAGAGCTTCCCAATGGATTAAAAAAAAAAAAAAAATTAGCTCTGAGTTGTTAGTAAGATAAACAAAATGGTAAATAAAAAGGTGAAAATTATAAGGAAGATGACTAAATTGACTTATTTCATTAATGAAAGTTTGGCTTATATTAGAAAATTAGGCAATGTAATTCACTTCAATAGAACAAAGTAGAAAATTTAGATCATCATCTCAATAGAAGCAAAACAATTATTTGATAAAATTGTACATCTAAAATTATCCATGATAGTAATCATGGGTCTTGACAAATAATAACTTAGATTTGAAATATATACAGCATATTAGACGGATTTTATGTTAAAGTATTAGAAGAGATGGACCAAGAATTTACAATAATCTTAATAAACATACTAACCAAGATAAGTAAAGATAATAGCATAATAAACAAGAAAATATTAAAAAATAACAAGTTAAAATATTTGGTGTAGAAATGTCATTGAAATAAAGATCAAAACAGTTGGGGTAAACTGAAGAATGAATGTAGCTGAGGAATGGAGTAGGGAGTTGACAGATAAGATCAAGAAGCCCTTCCCCCACAAAAGCAGGAAAGAATAAAAATTGGAAAATGTAAAATAAAAAGATAAAACATATGGGAAGAGCAGCCAATGCATCAATATATGGAAGATAAGAGCCCCAGAACAATAAATATATAAAATTAGAGAAGATGGTAGACTTGAAGAAATAATGAAAATACATTTCCCTTACTTAAAGACAAAAGATCTTAGAAAGGCTGAAACAGGAGATGTAAGGAATAACCCGTATCTAAATAGTTTACAATAATATTTAAGAATATCATCACAGCTCTATTTACAATAGCCAAGATATGGAACCAACCTAAATGTCCACTGATGGCTGACTGGATAAGGAAAATGTGGTATATGTACACCATGGAATACTACTCTGCCATAAAAAAGAATGGATTCTGCCATTCACAGCAACATGGATGAACCTGGAGAAACTTATGTTAATTGAAATAAGCAAATCACAGAGGGAAAAATACCACATGTCCTCACTCATAAGTGGGAGCTAAGAGAGAAAGAATGAAGGAGAGAAAGACTACAGTGGTGTGTTGAACTTGCAGAGGGAGAGAGTATACCTAAAGTTGCAGAATGGGGTGGGGGAAAGGGGGAGGGGGAGGGAGGTCAGGGATTAATTGGTGGGGGACGTGGGGAATAATCGCAATTTGTGGTAATGAACATGCTGCCAGTATTGTTGTGGCCATCACATCTTGGGCATAAGTGGTGATGGTCAGCTTTGTACCTCATGAATATTCATAACCAATAAAAAAAAGAAAAAGAATGTCAAAGACAGAGAAAATTCTAAAAGTCTTCCAGAGAGAAAGATTATCTACAAAAAAATAATAATTAGATTGACATCAGATTTTTCGAAAGCAAGGCTAGATACAAGGAAAAAAGAGGAATAATTTTTAAATGTTGAAGGAAAATAACTATGAACATAGAATTTTTAAATCATCCAAATATTTATTCCAATACAAGGATTTACTTAAATTATTTTATTTAAATAACTAAATAATAATTAGTTTATAATTTAATAATTTTTAAAGTATTCCATTAAAATATTTGCAAACATATAAGGCTCAAAAAGATTTGTCACACAAAGACCTGCACTGATAACAATTTTGGCAAAAGTACTCAAAATAAGCAGTAAAATAAATCCAGAAGTTGCTGCAAGGGGGATACAAATTAAAGGTATTTGAATATCTGGTAATGTTTATATTTATTTTAAAAGTAAAAAAGAAAGAAAGCTAATATGAAAGAAAAGAAAGTTGATATTGATTATTAAATGCGTATTAAAATGCTAGATGGTATAAACCTGAAGGGGTTTGAGGCACTGATAGCAAAATAATAATACACAGGGCCAAGACAGCATAAGAAAAGAAACCAAAATTCTATCTCATTTATGATCTTAGAGGTAAAATCCTAAGTAAGTATGAGGAAATTGAATCTATGCATTGAAAGAATTAAAAAGCAGACTGAATAGGTGAATGCATAGATGGTTCTAAATTATGAAAATTTGCCAATATAAATCCATTACACTATCAGATTGAAAGAAAGAAATGATACCAAATTATTAAAAGAGAAACTCTTGGCAAACAAGAAATACAGAAAACTTTTCTAAACCTAATAAAAGGCATCTACCACCATCTTACAGTAAACATCATATCAATGATAGATTATTAGAAGCATTCTCATTAAAACTAGTAAAAAAGATAGAAATATCTTTTCTTTCTACCACTAATTTTCAACATCGACCTGTGAGTTCTAGCCAGCACAAGATAGAGGTAAGCAGTACAAATACTGATAAAGGAAGAGAAAGAAGTTTAATTATTTGCAGAAAGGATATTCATTTAACAACTAATATGAGCACTAATATGAATATTCAGCAAGGTAGTCATATACAAGATCAACTTTTAAAAATCAGAGATTGGACATTTGCTTACTGCCATGAGGGAATATAGTTTTGGAACCACCCTCATGCTGAAAGCACCTAGAAAAAAACAGACAAAATCCAAGAAAAAATTATTTTCAGACACTGGGCAACAGACAGCACAGAACTGTTACAAATGAGAACAAGGAAACAAATGAAGTAAACCTCACCATTGTTCAGACTTCCTTCTTGGGAGCAATTTTAAGGCTGTGGTGGAGGATGGGAGTAATTTTAAGGCTGTGGTGGGAGGAAACCAGAGCCTAGTCATCTTGCTGAGTTGAGAAGACAGAGAACAGAGTTTAGGGAAGCCAAGGCAGCTAGACTTTTCAGGGTAGAGTACCTGAGAGAGGGAATTACAAAAAGAATAGTGTTCCAGAAATATGTATCTGGAGCCCCATACATCTTTGGCTGAATACAAATGATTGCAAGCATAGAAGAAAACCCCACAAGGCTGGACAAGAACATCTCCTGAGGAGAGATTACTGAGGAGCAGTAAGATAAATAATTTTCAGAGCTCACAGAAGGCTGGGAAACCTTTGAGTGCCCAACAGCTGGAGTTCAGAAACCTCATCAAATGCATGGAGCTCTCAGTAGAGACTCAGAAGGGTCACATCTGAGAAGGGGGCTAAATTAGCCCTATAGTAACGCTACTGTAGATAATCCCTAAAGGATCTTAAAAACAAACCTTGAAAGGATCAATTAATTCACAAATAGTTTAAAACTGCCTTCCACAATAAAGTCCAACAAAGGAAAACAATAAAATCCAGAATTTGACAATGTAAAACCCATGAAGTCCAGCATCTAATCACTAATCACTGGCCAAATAAAGTGGCAGAATAATGTAACCATAACCAGAGGGGAAAATTAGCCAATATAAACAGACCCAGAAACAACAGCAATGATGAAAATGGCAGATAAATGTTAGTTAAAAGTTGTTATAAATATGCTCCATATGCTTAAGGATTTAAAAGAAAATATGAACGTAACAAGGAAAAAAATGGAAGAAATAATAAAAAAACAAATGGAACTTTTGGAGATAGAAAATGAAATATCTAAATTGAAAATTTCGCTGGATAGTATTAATTGAAGATTAAACTCTGCAGAATAAAAGATAAACGAACTTGAAGACATAGCATTAGAATATATCCAAAATAAAGTACAGAGAACAATATGACTGAAAAAAATTAACAGTGTTAGAAACCTATGAAATAATATCAAGCAGTCTAACATGTTGTAGTTCCAGAAGAAGAAGAAAAAGAAAGGCAGCAATATATTTAAGAAATGATGGCTGAAAATTTCCAAATTTGCTTAAAAACTATAAAACCACAGATGTAAGAAGCTCAATAAAACTCAAGCAGGACAAACACAATGTTGTGCCATATTGTGGTTATCATTATCAGATTATTGAGAAGCACTGCTAAAGAGATAATCTTAAGAGGTGCCAGAGATGAAAAACACATTTCACAGGGAGAAACAAAGATAATAACTATAGCCTTCTCTGGTTATTACATAGTTATGACAGAAACTATGCAAACCAAAAGACAATGGAAAACATCTTAAAATAATAAAATTAAAAAATTCCCATCAACTTAGAATTCTACATCCAACAGAAATATCCTTTTTTAAAAAGGAAAATAAAAACTTTTTCAGATAAACAGAAGTTAAGAAAATTCATTGCTAACAAACCTGCATTATAAGAAAAGTTAAAGGAAGTCCTACAGGGATGAGGAAAATAATACTAGACAAAAATTTGGACCTGCATGAATGAATAAAAAGTTCCACAAACAGTATAACATTGGTAAATACATAAACATTTTTCTCATTTTTAAATGCATTTAAAAGATAATTGTTAAAGTAATAATAATAATATAAATAATAATGTATTACAGCAATCACCATACATGTAGAAGTAAAATGTATAACAAGAACACAAAAGATGGGAGAGGAAAACAGAAGCATACTTTGTAACATTCTATATGAAGTGGTAAAACATTATTGAAGGTAGGCCAGAATAGGTTAAAGATGCATTTTATAAACCATAAGACAACTGTTAAAAATTAAAAAAAGAAGCATATTTAAATACTACCTGTATTAGTTTCTTCCCCTTCTTTTACTATCCCTCTCTATAGCACTTACCAACTTCTAATATCCTGTATAATTTGCCTATTTAGCTTCTGTACTGTTTGTCTTTTCAAAGCAGTTCTCTCCCTTTGCATTTTATGTTTTAAAATTTTTCTATAAAATGCCCTTTCCCCATAAGTTAGCATGTGAGATATCTTGATTTTCTAAAACAAAGCAGCATTCATGTCTCATAAAAACTCATAAAAAGCTAAAATCAAAAAACCCAATGAACCAAAACAAAAACCAAAAAACTAAAAAAAACCCCAAACCACAAAAAAAACCAAAAACCAAACCCTAAAGGCACAGGTAATGAATCATGAAAAACAATCAGTTTATTGAAAAGTCTGTGGGGGAATAAAGGAACAAAAAGACGAGGCAAATAGAAAACAAATAATAAAATGGTAGATTTAACCCAACTATATTGAACATTACATTAAATATAAATGTTCTAAATACTCCAATTAAAAGACAGAGCTTGTCAGACTTAATAAGAAAACCCAATTGTATACTACCTCTAAGAATGCCACTTTAAATACACAAATAAAAATAACTTTTCTATGTAATAGCTGTAAATAGTGGAAAGTTGAAATAAAAAACAATACAATTTACAAAATTTCCTAAAGACATAAAATATTTAGTAAAATTTAACAAAATATGTGTAAGACTTGTACAATGAAATCTGAAAACTACAAAGCATTGATGAGGGAAATAATCAATCAATGAGAGAAACATCAAGTAGATGGACAGATCCATAGTCATGGACTGTAAAACTCAATATTCTGAAAGTCAATTATTTCCAAATTGATCTATAGATATGACCCAGTAACAATCAAAATCTAAAAAGCATTTTTTTTTTGGTAAAAATTTATCTAAAAAAAGTTTATCTAAAATGTATTTAGAAATGCCAAGGAATTAGAAAAAAACAATCTTGAAAAAGAACAAATTTGAAGGACTTAAATTACCTGATTTTCACACAGTGACTTGAATGTAAATGTTCATTGCAGTTTTATTTATAATAGCTCCAAACCAGAAACAACTCAAGAGTTCATCAATAGGTGAATGAATAGGTTATCCATACAACAAAATACTACTCAGCAATAAAATGGAATAAACTATTAGTCATGATATGGATGTATCTCAAAAGCATCTGCTAACAAAAAGAATCCAGAAACAAAAGACTGGATGACATATTGTTACATTTACTTAAAACTGTAGAAAATTTTAATTTTTTTTAACAGAAAATATCATGGGTTGCCTGGTGCCAGCATGGAATTAAGTGGGATGGGACACAAGAGAATTTTAGGGGGTAATAAAAATATTCTGTATCTCAATTGTGCTGATAGTTACATGGGTATACAAGTCTGTCAAAACTCACTGAAATGTTCACTATGAATGGGTGCTTATTTTATTGTATATAAACTATACCTCAATAAAGGTGATTTAAAAAAATCAACAGCTTTCTTATACATCTGCAACCAATTAGAAAATGTTATGAAAAGGGCCAGCCCAGTGGCTTACTCAGGAGAGTGCAGCACTGGTAGCACTGAGGCTGTGGGTTTGGATCCTATATAGGGATGGCCGGTGTGCTCGCTGGCTGAGCATGGCGCAGACGCACCAAGCCAGGGGTTGCGATCCCCTTACCGGTCAAAAAAAAAGAAAATGTTATGAAAAACTTCCATCCACAACATCTATAAAAAAACACAAAATACCTGAGAACAAAACTATGAAGATATACTACTCCTCTATGAAAATTATGTTGTCATCCCTAAGATAGCACCTGTATAATTATAGACATTTCACATTCATGGATTTAAAACCTCAATATTATAAAAATGTCATCTCTTCCCCAAATTAAATTATAAGTTAGTGTTATACCAAATAAAATCTTAGGATTTTTCATAGAACTTGACTAGCTGATTCTAAAATTCATTTGCTAGGCCAAGAGCTTAGAATGAAAGACAAAGTCAACTTAAAAAAATAAGACACTAGTTTTATAAAGGTAAAATAGTTTAAAATGTGTAATAGTGACAGAAATAGACAAAATAGGTTGGAAGAAAACAGAATACAAAGTGTAGAAAAAAAATCTATATGATTTGTTCCATGATAAAATTAGCATTTCAATCAATGGAGGAAAGGCAGAAATCTTCCATAAATGGTGCTGAGACAACTACCTATCCATGTGCAAAAGAATATAGATAAATCTGCATACATAATAAATTCTAGCTGTCTTTATAAGACCTAAATTTTAGAAACTGAACTTAAAAGTAATAAGAATAAAATATAGAAGAATATATTTGTGAACATGGAGTACAAAGGACCTTTTCAATGACACATGGAAAGGCATTACATGTAAAGAAATTTTTTTATAAATTCAATTATATCGCAATTTAAAAAAACTTTAGTACATCAAAAGCAGCTATATTCTGCCTCCTTTTTTTTCTTTTTTAATTTTCAAGGTCAAGTTAATGGTTTTACATAATGGCCCTTCCATCTGTTAGAAATAATAAAATACCCTTTTTAGATTTAAAAAACACCACAAACAAAGTTAAATATCAAGTGATGTGCTGGAACAAGATATTTGCAATACATATAACATATAAATACATATAATGTATACAATCATTAAGGAAGAGAAGAATAACTCAGTGGAAAAATAAAAGAAGGACATGAACAGGCTAGCCACAGATAAATAAAACTAAAAGGACAACACATATATAAAAGATAGTTTTATAATATCAAGGATTTGCAAGTATTTGAAAGAACAATAGCTACTCTCATACCCTGTTGGCAATAGGGCAAATTAATGTGGCCATGTTAAAAGCATTTTGGCAGTACCCATCAAAACTAAATATGCATGTAGACCAGGTAACTATTCTAGATAAAATCACACTTGTGCAAAATGAGACAAATATAATGCTATTTTTTGTACCACTGTTAATAAAATCTGGTCTTGCCATACAATATAATACTATGCAATTAAAGGAACAGAATTCATGCTTCAATGTGGATAAATATCAAAAATATTGTCGAGTGAAAAGAGAAAATTATAATGTGAAACATTCTTTGATATGACATGTATAAAAATGTACAAAATAATACTCTTTTTTAAAGGTCTAGTTATGATAACACAAAACTCATAAGAGTTGTCATTTTGGGTAGGGGTTTGGGCACTAAGACTTAAAGGCATGGTAAAAGGGCAACTTACTTCTCATCTGTAAAATTCTAATTTTTCAAAAGGAAAATTAATTTGAGTATTTTATAGTAAAATTAATTTTAAAAATCCATTGGAGTTGGCAGTAAGTGTGTAATGGGTGAACATTGCTACAAATTCCATTGAAATGGATAAGTGAAGGCAAAAGTTAATAAATTGAAAAAAGAAAAAGAATGTAGAGACAGTGATTACAGGCTTATTTTGAGGAATTTGTACATATGGGAAATGGGTGATGAACAAAGATAAGTGTGGCACTCTGGATCTAAGGAAGAGTTTTTGTTTGCTTGTTTTTAAAAACAGGAGTTTCTATATCGCTGTATCTGTATCTATATGAAATCTCTCTCATATATATACATATACAAGGACACTTCAAAAAATTCATGGAAAAATAGAATTAAAAGATAATACAAATATTTCCATGAACTTTTGAACATCCCTTGTATACACACATGTAGTATATGAGGAAGACACCATTAGATAGGTGAAAACATACAGATACATAATTATACAGAAGAGAAAGAATAAATTGATGAAGTGAATTAGTTTGGTTCTATACATTTAGGAAATATGAATGTTTGCTAGGGATAGGGTAAATTTGGGACATGGCTCTGCTTACGACCACCTGATTTCCAAGGTTTCCCACCACTGTGAAAAGAATTTTAATGAGGAGGTTGTCTATATAATATTCTAAATATTTTAGTAATTTTAAATAAAGCATCCTTAACTGAATATTTTTAAAGGGAAAAATGAGAAAAATTACCCTAATAGAAATCCCCATTGCCAGGGAAATTTCAAAAGGAAGTGGGAAAATACAGCAGCTGAACATGCCTCCATGATGCATGGAATCATAGCCAATCTTATACAAACTATTTTTAAACGCTTCAAAGCCTGAAATATAAAAATAGTCACATTTAGATCCACTTACAATGGCCAACAAAAAATAATTTAAGCAAATATTGAAGTAAATATTCTTTTTTGAGTGATAAGCTTTCACTAAACTAAATCTCATTTGGCCATATTGTCTCACTGCGCTTGAAACTTTAATACAGCTTATTTTATATGTCTTCATAGGTTGGAATACAAACAATTCACATTTTATGAAATATTGTTCTATTTTAATTATTAAAAAGATCAATTTCTCTGAGATTTAATAACTGTACCTTCCTTACTTTTCCTAATAAATAGTATAATGATGAACTGTTTGATTAACTTAATAATGATAAATTAAAAACACCAACATGCCAAAAAATAAAATCATTTGAAAATCGTACAATTAATTTAAAAAGGAAGAAATTTGAATTTTCTCATTGGTTCAAATTTTCTACTGGAGAATATAATAAGTTATCACTGGCTATAATTATGTTTTTGAGATATTTCCATTAAACCCCTACATTTGCCACACTGATTTGATTAGCTGTTATGTTCATGAACAGTCATACTCTTAAAACTGAAACAGGGGGCCAGCCCGGTGGCGCACTGGATAGTGCGCCGCTTGGGAAGCGCGGCGGCACTCCCGCCTGAGGGTTCGGATCCCACATACAGACTGGTTCCCACTCACTGGCTGAGCGAGGCGCGGGAGCAACACCGAGGGTTGCAATCCCATTGCCGGTCCCCGGTCCGGTACGGGGGCAACACTGAGGGTTGCGATCCATTGCCGGACACGGAAATAGACAAAAAGACAAAAAAAAAAAAAAACCCAAAACAGATTTATAATTCATATACTGTAATATTTTAAGAAATATTTATAAAGAATAGCTTTTACAGTAATGCAAAGATAATCAGGAACATACTTCTGTGGAGAAAAAGTCATGAAACAAAATATTATTGAAATTCTTGATCTCCCTAAAACAAACAAACAACAACAACAACAACAACAAAACAAAAAGAAATAGAAAAGACTTTTTTAGAGTGACCTCATCCTCTGTTAACTGAAAAGTAAATAGTTGTCCCTCAAAGAGCCTCCCAAATAATGCAGGTGCTGCATAAGGCACATTTATCTTTACGCAAATAATTAAGATACTTTACATCACAGGAATTTCTCTTAATATTATTATTAAGAATGGCTAGAAATAGAATTTAAGGTGCCAAAATTCTGGCAAAGTCTTTGTTCTTTATATTAGTATTGCTTACAGACTCCATCTGGAACAGCTATAACAAAAATTCTGCCTCTTTTTCTTTTCCAACAGCCTCTAATATTTGAAATAACTTTACTTAAGTAATAATTGAAAATCTACCTTTGGATCAAGTCCAAGCCCAGCTCGTATTAGGATAATGGTAAGGGCAATGCTTCTTAAAACTGAAGACCACATGTTATGAACTTGGACATGCTTACTGATGAATGGAATATTTCTGATGATAAAACCAGCCAGTAACATCCCTTAATAGAAAAAAAGAAAAAAAAAAAAAAAGAATATCTGATTCACTTCATTCTTCCAAGAGAGAAAACAGAAATGTATAATTTCCCCTCTTCAAACACACTATGTCTCTCAGTACTTTGGTGAAAGTAGAGGAGGCAGCATAAATAAAGGAATGGAGATAAGAAACTATATCTCTAAAATGAGTGCAACAAGTAATTCAGTGTTTCTGGAACATAAAAGGCAAAGATGGGAGTGGGAAGAATGAGCTGGAGGGGCCAGATCACAGAAACTCCCCCTCCCCTTTGGGTAAGTAAGTCACTATGGGAAGGTTTGGGGCAGGAAGTGAGAAAATGAATCTTGTACTTTCCATGTGATGGTCTTGGTGAATTAGATAGGGATAAAAGTGGAGACAGAGACCAGTTAGAAGGCTCTGCCATAGTCCATGCAAAAGTTGGAAACAAATAGCCTAAGCTCCAGTAAAAGTGGAAGTTTTGGAGAAGAGGGAAAAGCTTTAAGGAACAGTTGGAAGGTGCTCCAAGGCTATCATGGACATAGAAAAAGTGTTAGAGAAAGGGTGTTAGATATTATCTCTGTGACAATGTACTTAATATTTAGAAGTACTGAATATTTAGAAGAGATAAGACACCTTTGACAGAGGTTCCCCCACTAATTTTCCTCTGTGTAGCTGAAGCGTTATAAAACAATGTTGATGAAGAAATAGGGTACAATACTGATGAGGCAGATGAGTCATCCGTGAATATACATAGTGGAGATGCCCAAACAGCTTACTCAAAAACCACAGGACCTTCTGGTTCCCCATATTTAAATCTTGTAATTATATTCAAGTCAGATTATCTAAAGAAAAATTCAGTCTTTTCTAAATTTGTCTTTTTCTATAATAAAATTTAAAATTAAGTAAAAAAATCTTATTAAATGAGAAAGCAACAAGAATTATATATTGAAGAAATTAAAATTATTTAAAAAATAGAGTTGGGAAAAAATATGTGTGTGTGTAAAGAGAATAAATACTAGTACATTTACAAAGGAACTATAAATATAATCATATATACAGTAAATACACATATAAAGAAACTATATAGATCATATTTCATTGAAATACTTCTGAATTATATTTAGTCAACCAGAAAATGTTCAAAATTTACATATAGTCAATAACAAAGAAAAGAAAGTTAATTATGTACTCACCAAGAAGAGGTGGAAGTGGAGGTACCGAAGGAATTCTAATGAGTTGTAAAAGATTCCCCCCAATAATGGCACTATAAAAAATAATTAACAGTCCAAAAAAATTTCCACCAGGGAGAGCTTCAGGGCCTGTGAATGACCAGATTACACACCATACCATAAAGAGTGCAACTCCTAAAATATAAAAGAAGCATACATAAACATAGATGTATACAAACAAAAGATAAATTTTGTTATCTATTTTATAAAAAATAAAATTTTGTTAAATTTAGAATGTATTAAAAATTCTATTTTATTAACTATATTAATAGCCAGTCCTATATAATAATACATAGTGTAGACTAACATTGCTTACAAGTGTGGTTGAAGAGGTATCTGCTTAACACATATTCCAATGACCCTGTCAATTTATGGGACAAGATTTAAACAAAGTATTTTTATTTAAAAATATTTAAAAACTATATGCAAATTCTTTAAAGTGCTAAACATTTCTTACAATATCAGACATTTTAAAAATGTCATAACAATATGATGAAATTTACTTCATTTTATATTTAGAAATAAATTTTCCATCAAGTTAAGAGGATAATTGTCTGTGATAAGAAATCTCAACTTTACTGAAAATCACAGTGGCAGGGTGCCAAATTTTTTAATAGTAGCAGACTAAATCCTTGTATTGAAAGGGTAATTCAGTTAATATTTGGTATAAATGTATTAGACAGGGTAAAGGCTGGAAAAAAATCAACCTGGTTATTGTGGGATTAAGTATAAAGTTTCATAGATGATGTGTGGGAAGCAGAGGTAAACAGGGTCGTTAAAGATAAGGTAGTAGACATCTTGTTTCTGGCAACTAGATTCTAAGAGAAAGGCCCTACCCACAGGAGAAGCCATAGGTTTCTGTAAAGGAGAGATAGTTACGCCATAAATTTCCATCTGCCAATTAAATGGCTAATGTCATTTGCTATGCATCATAATTTCTAATGCTTTTCAGATTCTTAAAACAGCTGAAGTGTAATTTTAAGCTATTACCCCTTTTTGGCTATATAGATATGCCAGGTAAAAGAGGTAGATTTTGACTCACTCAAGGCAGGAAATTAGAACTAAAGTTCTTGTCCCCTCCCCCTGATTACTGCCACTCTGAAAACTGGAACACATGCAGAGCTGAAATCTTATTAAAAGAATGGACCAGAAAATATCATTCTACTGATAAATTGAGAAGACAAGCAGTTTGTCTTAGCTGGTCTCTGGGTGACAGAAGCTTGTTTGAGAATTTATATACAAAATAGGCCTCATCTATCTTATATTTAGGACTCAAATTTACATTATTGGGTTAGAACCCCCAAAGTCCTAAACCTAGTTTAAAAAGTGTCACCCCAATGGAGCTATACCTAGGGCACTTAGTAGATGCTAATTCAAAACATCTGTAAGAGATGCTCCTAATTCTGGACTACATAAAATCTCAAAGGTGAAGCCCCACTGATTTTGAACTTAAAATAAAATAATAAGTAATCCCCCAGGAGCAAAAGGTAGTAGACACAATAAAAAATGGGATTAAATACCCCAAAACCTCAGCCAATAAAACCTCTAGGTAGACACTATAAGATACGCATTTTCAAAGAGACTAAAGGTAAGTTTGAAAAATTGGAGACATGAGAAAAAATTACTTGACAGTATTGTAAAAGAATCCAAAAGAACATATAGAAAAAAACATTAAATATTACTGAAATTAAAAATGTATTAAATACCTTAAATAGCAGGATAGACACAGCTCAAGAGGGAAACACAGCAAAGTGGTAGATATAAGAAAATTACCTAGAGTGTAGCATAATGAAGAGATGTAAAATGAGAAATTTAGATTATGGAAAAGGTCTAAAATACATCTAATAGTGATTCCAGAAACAGAATTGAAAGAGTAAAGAAGAGACAATATTTAAGAAGATAATAGGCTTCAAAATGTACAATATTGATTGAAACCATAATCAATTCTGTATTAATTTGGACAGAGGAGGCAAAATTACTCCTCATCAGGATTAAATAAAAATAGATACTTAGACACAATGTTGAGAATCTACAGACTATCAAAGACAAAAATAAGATCTTAATCCTGAGAGAAAGATAGATTATCTCTAAAGAAATAAATATCAGAGCAGATTTTCAGTTCTCAACAATGACAATAAAAGCTGAAAGATAATGAAGTAAAGTCTTAAAAGTACAGATAAAATAAATATCCAATGTTGAATTCTGCTGCCAGAACTGTCATTCATTTGAATATATTTGTTAAACAAATACATCTAAAAATGGGCTGACTGGTTAGCTCAACTGGTGCTGATAACACCAAGGTCAAAGGTTAGGATCTCCCATACCAGCCAGATACCAAATAAATAGGGACTGGCCCGTGGTTCACTCGGGAGAGTGTGGTGCTGATAACACAAAGGCCCCGGGTTCGGATCCCATATAGGGATGGCTGGTTAGTTCACTTGGGAGAGCGTGGTGCTGACAACACCAAGTCAAGAGTTAAGATCCCCTTACCGGTCATCTGGTAAAAAAAAAAAAAAAAAGACACCAAATAAATAATTAAATACATATGCCATTTTTACTAGGAAAAAAAAAAAAAAAAAAACGCTTAAAGATATGCTTCAGAAATGACATAGAACCAAAAAGGAAGAAATAATGGTCAAAGAAATTTGTAAACACGTGGGTTGGTCTAAACAAGTGTTGATTGTATAACATATTATTAGTGAAAATTGCTAACCAGGGGATATAAAAAATAAGATAGGGAGAGGACTTACAATAATGGTGACATAAAGAGGTTAGCAATTTATTTCCATGCCAAAAAAGAAACAACAACAATAACAACAAAACACCTCACATATAAAACTGCATAAAGTTATTAAGGGCAATAACTGTAACATAATACTGTTGAGTTTACAGCATAAAATGGCACATTGGCTTAAAGTTGCTTTTATAATACTGGCATTGAGTTAGCATTAAACTGAAGTAGTTTGTGAAAAGTTGAAGATGATTATTATAATCCCAGATAAACAACTAAAACAAAAATCTCAAAAATATAGATAAAAAATAAACAGGGAAATTTAAATAGTGCACTGAAAATATTTGGTTAACACAAAAGGAACAGTAATGTAAAAACAGAAAAACAAAAGATATGACACATATAGAAAGAAAATAAGAAAATAGTACATTTAAGTCCAACTGCATCAATAATTATGTTAAATGTGAACAGACTAAAAGCGAAAAGCAAAGACTGTCATACTGAATTAAAAAAAAGCAAGATCCAACTATATTTTGTCTGCAAGAAACACACTTTAGATACAATGAACAGATAGGATGAATGGAAAAGAATGATAAAGATATAATATGCAAGGGGTAATCATGGTTAAAGAAGAAAACACAGCAGCAATTGTAACATATCTTAAAGTGAATAAAAATGAAAACACAACCAACCATTATTAATAAGATGCAATTAAAGTAGGGTGTAGAGGGAAATACAGAGCTTTAAAAACATATTAGAAAGAATAATCTTAATTTGACAATCAAAACTTCCACCTTAAAAAGCTAGAAAAAGATGAGTAAACCAAACCAAAAGTAAGTAGGATGTGTGAAATAAAAATGATTAGAGTGGAAAACAATACAACAAAAGGGAAAATTAATGAAACCAAAAATTGCTATGTGAGAAGGTCAGCAAATGGATGAATCTTTAGCTAGACTGACCGAGAAAGAAAGAAGACACAAATTACCAAAATTGACTCAAAAAGAAAGAGAAAAATCCAAATAGACTAAATATTAAGCTTAAAAAATTGCATCAGTAATTAAAAATTTTCCCATAGAGCAAAAACTATGTCACTGGTGAATTCTATCAAGCTATTTTTTTTTTCCTTTTTGTCTTTTTTCGTGTCCGGCAACGGATCGCAACCCTCAGTGTCGCGCCCGTACCGGACTGGATCAGCAACGGGATCGCAACCCTCGGTGTCGCGCCTGCACCTCGCTCAGCCAGTGAGCGGGAACCAGTCTGTATGTGGGATCCGAACCCTCGGCGGGAGCGCCGCCATGCTCCCAAGTGGCGCACTGTAGCAGTGCGCCACCAGGCCGGCCCCCTATCAAACTATTAAGCGGGAAATAATAACAATGTTATATAAGCTTTTCCACCAAATAGAGAAAGAGGGAAATTTCTCAACTCATTTTATTTCATTTGATGTCAGTATCTAATATCAAAGCCAGACAGACACTACAAGAAAATAAAACTACATACCAATATCCCTTGTGAACCTAGACACAAAAATTCTTTTCTTTTTTTTTTTTCCTTTTTGTCTTTTTTCGTGTCCGGCAACGGATCGCAACCCTCAGTGTCGCGCCCGTACTGGACCGGGACCGGCAATGGGATCGCGACACAAAAATTCTTAATCAAATGTTAGCAAATCAAATTCAGCAACATATAGAAAGGATTGTAAGCCATAATCAAGTGAGGTTTATCCTAGGAACTCAAGGTTGATTTAAAATCCAACAATCAAACAATGTAATATTTTAATAAAATAAAGGACAAGACCATATGATCATCTTAACAAATGCAAATTGAATATAAATAAAATCCAAGTGTACTCTGTAATAGCTGAAAACATGAATGCACAAAAATCTGAAGGTATGAGAATGATAAATGATAAGACAAATATTAACCAAAATATGGCTGATAGAGCTATTTTGGTCTCAGAAATAAAGAGTTTAAAACAAAAAACATTCTGAGGGATAAAGAAGGTTATTACATAAAGATATGTATTTGCCTGATAATTCAACCTTGAAATATATAAAGCACAAATTGACTGAATTACATAGAAAAGTTGCCAAAGTAAACAAACTTCTTAAGTAAATGATGAATAAATACTAAAATAAACCTCTGAGTCAATTATAAATAACCAAAATTTATTAAGGCTGGTATAAGATTTGAATAACTCTGTTAACAAAAGCTTGATTTAAAGAACATATGTAGACTTCTGAACCCTCAAATTAGAGAATATATATATATATATATTTTGAAGCCTGTACATGAAACTTAGAAAAACTAAGAAAAACTTAGAAAAACACATACTAGTTTATAAATCAAATCTCAGGATATAAAAATTATAATATATACTTTATAATCTGTAATCAAAATGCAAGTAAGTTAGAAATCAATAAGGAAAAAATAAATGCAATTCATTTTGAAACTAAAAGCATACTTTTAAATAATTTTTGGGTCAAAGAAGAAATCAAAACAAAAATCAGAAAATATTTGGAAATAAAAATAGTACATAACAAAA
Organism: Galeopterus variegatus; assembly: GCF_000696425.1. Taxonomy (NCBI): domain Eukaryota; kingdom Metazoa; phylum Chordata; class Mammalia; order Dermoptera; family Cynocephalidae; genus Galeopterus; species Galeopterus variegatus. The sequence continues at coordinate 829,601 of NW_007726199.1, forward strand.
CTTGTGGGATAGAGCTGACCCAATACTAAAAGGGAGATTTATAGTTTTACATGTTTATATTGGAAAATCAGAAAGACTAAAAATTAATTAGGTAAGTGTTCACCTTAAGAAGTTTAGAAAGAGAACAAAAGGGTAATCCTAAATAAAATAGGTGCAAGGAAATGAGGCTAAAAGTTGAAATAGACATTAATAAAATATAACACAAAGAAACAATAGGCTAGATTTGCAAAAACAAATGCTGACTTCATGAGAAGTATAATAAAATAGACATGCTTCTGGTAACACTAATTAATAAAAAAGAGAAGGCACAAATAAGCAATATTAGGACTAACAAGTAAGATAGAATGTCACATATAGGAGTGAAAAAAATCATAAAGCAAATACTGTAAGTGACTTTATGCCAATAGTCTAAAAACATAAACAAAACAGATAACTTCCTCAACTAATATAACTTACAAACACTTAAGAAGAAATAAGACCCCTGAATACTCCTATTGTATCTATTTAAAAAATTCAATCAGTAGTTAAATATCTTCTCATATAAAAAAACCCCACAAATTTAGGACAGTTTAATACGGAAATTCTACCCAACATTCAAATAACATATAAATAAGCCTATCATATACGAACTATTTTCCAGAGAATGAAAAAAGGGAGAACCCCTTCAATTCATTTATGAGGCTAGCATAACAGCGATATAAAAACTTAAGGCCATTATAACCCAAGAAAGTTGGAAGTCAGACTGAGCTTAGATACAAAAATTTTAAATAAAATAATGATAAAGCAAATCTAGTAGTGTATTCAAAAAGAATATTTCATGACCCAGCTGGGTATTCCAGGAATAGAAGTAGACATTTATCAGGTTTGGTAGTTTGCCCAAGCACCTTTTAAATAACCATCCCATGTTTGAAGAATTTCTAACATTATTAATTTCATTTCCCAAGGTAGAAGCCAGGAAGTTAGTTTTCCAGCTTCCCTTATAATGGGGGTATAGACACATGACCTGCACACTGCTGCTGATACCTATGTATGTTAAGACTTTCATTGATTTCTGCTTTTGTCTTCATAGTGGTTACCTTCAGGGAAAGGAGGGGAATGGGATTGGGAAAGAGTATATAGGAGGCTTCAACTATATCTACAATGATTATGTCTTCATAAAAAACAAAAGACAGGTCTAAAGCAAACACGGTAAAATGTAGAAATTTGGTAAAGGCTGGATGGTTGTACAACTTTTCATTATATTATTCTCTCTATATTTTTTACTTAAAATATTTCATTAAAAATGAGAGTTTATGGGCCGGCCCTGTGGCTCACTCGGGAGAGTGTGGTGCTGATAACACCAAGGCCAAGGGTTCGGATCCCCCATAGGGATGGCCGGTTCGCTCACTGGGTGAGCGTGGTGCTGACAACACCAAGTCAAGGGTTAAGATCCCCTTACCGGTCATCTTTAAAAAAAAAAAAAGAGAGAGTTTATAACATGTTAACAGCTGCTGTGTGAAGCAAGAATTTCACTGAGATAGTTTGCTCCTTCATTTTCTATTCTGTTAAAGATTTATTTACTTTCAGAGTAGTATTGCTTTTCAGTGGATCCAGCAAAAACTTCATTTCATCAAGGAAAACAGAAATAATTTATTATATTTGAAAATATGGAATATTGTTCTTTTAATCATAGAGAGAAAATGCTTGGAAATGTTCTATAATAAAGCAGTATTTATTACTGAAAAAATGGGAGCATATGGAGCAAGTTTAGTTACTCTGTTCTTGGTGGAGGAAGTGGAATAACATGGAGTTCAGTTGATTTAAGATGGTTAATTTAAGATCCAAAGATTCTCTGATCTGATGTCCTCCAGGTTATATTTGGGGTGACAGAAAAATCTGGGCCCTAAGGTTATTATGAAATTGATGCTCAACTCCTGAGAGAAGAAATAAAGAGGGGTCATGGAACAGGAATGTTTCTAGAAGAGATGCCAGCAAATTTTTTTAGTAAAGAGCAAGATAATAAATATTTTTTGGCATTGTGAGCCACATGGTCTCTGTTACAACTAGTTAACTCTGCCATTGTAGCACAATAGAACTTTACAAAACAGGTGGTATTGTATATTTTTACCAGAATGCTTGTTTATTCATTCATCCATTTAATAAATATTAACCATCTAGTCTGTGCCAAACATAAATAGAATAAACAAAATAAAATGGGTTTGCCCTTATAAAGTTTAAATTCTAGGGAGGACAGACTAAAATTTTATAAGAACACTTAGTATCTATAAAATGCATTAAAAGCTATGAAGGAACAAGAGACAGAGAGTAAAGTGGGCAGGACTAATTTAAGATAGGATTGTGGAAACTGATTAGCATAAGCCCTTTTATGAGAAAGAAAATATATGAAATCAGAACTGTGTGGTTGCTCTAAGAAAATCCTTTAGGGCACTTTGTTCTGAATCCTTTCTGTTAACTAATAGAAGAAGCCAGATGATTCAAAATATATATAGTATGTTCCAAGAAGCTAAGTAAAGACCCTCTTTGCTAACTTACTATATTGAGATAAAGTTTTAAATAAGATTAAACTTAAGTATGCGCTGTTATCTAATCATAAAACCACAGATTTCCTCTGTTTTTGCTATTGTTTAACAATTCAATATAAAGAAATAAGAACTCTTGTCAAATTGTTTTATTACTTACTTAAAATATAATTCTTTATATTTATAAATTATTATAAAATATGTTTTAGATCTGGAGGAAAGTCATAAAACATTGCTAGGTAGGATATGGTTCACAAATTGTTCTTACTATTAATCATTTTAGCCACAACTGAACTCCATGTTTATTTTTTACACCTCCTTCTCAAAACTATAAAGGTTCAGAATAGTTTTAAGTTTTTGACATAACGAAGAATGAACATATATCTCTTCTGTAGAAGATTGAAAAATATCAAGTTAAAAAAATCAAAGTGCGTCCGACAGTTTCAAAGTCTAAAACACAACAAAGCTGTGCTCATTCTTTGGCAGGACGATTAAGGAAGAAGATGACGTTTCACTCAAACTTCAAAAGGTGAGAAGGGCATAAGCATGTGAAAGGTAGTAGTTTGGGGGCAAGAAGAGAGCAAATATGAACAAAGAGCAAGAGAGAGTTTGGTACGTTCAAGGAGCTTAAGGCAGAACAGTGTGGCTGAAGTATGATAGAAGTCAGGGCGAGGTGCAAAAGATTGAGGTTAGCTAGACAGAGAACAATTGTATAGCTATATTTAGGAATTTAGATTTTACTCCAAATGATGTAGGAAGCCTCCAAAAGATTTTAAGGAAGGAAATGACACACACGATTTATGTATTATGAAAGATAACTTTTTCTGTTGTATATAGACTTCTTGAAGGTTGGCAAGAGTAGAAACAGCAGACATGTTAAAAAGCTGTTTTACTAATCCAGATAAGATGGGATGGTTGCCTATACTAAGCAATGGAGACAGAGGGAAGATGACAGATATGAGATATATTTTGGAGATAAAATAAACATGACTTACTGATGGATTGGACATGGGAAGAGGGGAAAAAGAAATGAAGGATACATCTTAGATTTCTGGCTTGAATTAGTGGGTGGATACAGTTGCCATTTACTCAGATAAGGAAGATTGAGCATAGTTTGCTGCAGAGGGGCATCAAAGACTAAGTTGGAGGGGGAATAATTTAGAGATCTATTTTGGATATATTTAAATTAGGAGGTCATGGACATAAATATAATATTATGAACATTGGCCGTGGATAGTTTGGACATTGATGAGATCACATAGAAGGTGTGTAAAAGGAAAAAAGAGAAGGGTCCAGGACTGAGTCCTGAGCCATATTTAGAACTTAGAAAGAGAGGAATGGAATAAAGGAGACAAGGGAGGAAGAAGCAGTGAGGGAAGAAGAAAACCAGGAGTAAGTGGTGCCTCAGAAATCAAAAAAGGAGAGTGTTTTAATAAGGAAGGAGTGGTCATTGGTGTCAAAAGTGCAAAGATCTTGAATAGGATGCAGACAGAAATGTCCACTGGATTTGGTTAATATACTTAGGTAAAAACAGCAAACTCAGCAGTTATGATCCTTTTCATATTCCAGACATAAAGAATGATATTTATTAGCCTACATAATATTCTGTACCTTGAATGTACTTAATATTGATCTACTTTGGACTTTTACTTTAAAATAAAAATATGAAGCATCTTCTGAAATTCAGAGATATTATCACTTCCTAACAGTCACCAAAATTTTTCGCACCATCTCATTTGAAGCTCTGACTTATATTGCTTCAGACAATTTAATACATTGTTTTTGAATGACTATTTATGTGCGAGGCTTTGAGCTAAGTCCTAGGCAGACATAAAAAGTTGAATACTGCTTTGAAGGAACTTACAATTAACTTAATCAAAAAACAGAAATAAGTACAAACTGAAATGTCATGAGTGCTAAGGTAAAACTGTAGAATCTGCAAATTCATGGTTCCTTGAAAGATGAGATTTTAATAGGCGAAGAATAAGGGCATGCTAAATTGAGGGACAGGATGAACACAGACATAGCAATGTGAAGTCAAGAACGCATTGAGAGGTAAGTAAATTTGTCTGGATAGAGTAAGATCTTTTGGGAGATGAGAGTGGAAAGAAAATTAGGAACTGAAACATAAGTGCCTTGAATGCTGTGCTAAAATTTAGGAGTAAAATAAATAAAGGAAATATTATAAAAGTAGAATTGATAGGGCCTGTAAACAAACTGAGTGGCAGCAGGAGGATAAAGACCAAGTTGAAGATGATTATGAGATATCTGTAGTATAACTGAGACAATATAACTTTTTTTTAAAAAGGAAAAGAAAAATAAGAGGAGCAAAGTTTTCTGGTGAGAAGATGAATATACTTTTGACTAATTTGAGTCTAAGGTATCTTAACAAGAGAATTACAAAGAGGACTCTGGTTAAAAAATGTACTATAATGCTTGCAGTTGAGGGCAGATATTTTGTTTTGGCTTCCCAGCAACTAGGACCATAAGTATTCATCAAATGGTTGCTGAATAAATTGAATTTTGAAATATCCAAATTTAATGTTACTATAGGAGAGCACCTAAATACCAATGTTCAGAGCTTTTTGGAGATCAATTCAATTATGAACTTCTAGAACACTAATATGATGTGTTTCTAACAATCAGAAAGATTTCTTGTCCCTAATTCTTTCCAATGTGCCCTTCTCAGAGCCCCAGCTGAGTACATAATATGGCTAGGCAATATATATGGGACAGATAGATTTTTTTTGAAGTTACAAATTTTTAAAAACATATTTTTATGTTTAGGACAATACTACAAATTTTTCTAAAACAAATGCTCTAAAACTTTTACTTTTTCTTTAGTAATTGATATGATTAGCTTTCTAGTTTCTCAGTTTTAAGCACACTATTATACTCATTCTCAAAAGCTTTTAAACTATATTTTTATTTGTTTTGGTGGCAGGCCAGTACAAGGATCTGAACCTTTGACCTTGGTGTTATAACACCATGCTCTAACCAGCTGAGCTAACCAGCCAGCCCTCAAAAGCTTTTTAAAAATGATATCCTGAAAGACATTATTAAGAGCAATTACATAGTTCTTACTTGTGACAGGGTAAAACTGCTGAGCAAACACACTTAATTGAATGCATTTCCTAAGGAAAAAAAAAGCATTATAATATGAAATGTTGCCTCCCCAGTGTTAGAGGCAAAATGTCTTTCCTTCTTTTTGGTGTCTGGCCAGTATAGGGATCAAATTCTGGACACTGGTGTTATCAGTACCATTTTTCAGCAAACTGAACTAAACGGCCAGCCAGCCCAGAGGCAAAATTTCTAAACTCTCTTTCCATAACCTACTTGCTCTTTGCCAAGATTGGAACAGTTGATAGCTAACCTGATTGGTGAGAACCTCAAAGCAATTGAGCCATATACCATGAGCCAGTAGGTAGGATTCATCTGCCTCAAAAGGGAGAAATCCATTCTTTTCTTCATTTTACATTACGTGGACCAGTAAACTCTTCTCTTTTTCTTATTCCTAGTGGCAAACACATGTGGGTAAAAATTCCTCTAAAAGTCAAGAGCAGGCAATCCATTTCTCTCCTCCGCTCTCTGGTGAACTCCAGTCTGCTAATGATTTTTTGTGAGGCAAGTCCTTCCTTATACTTAACTGGGTACTCAAAGTCTTCCCCGAAGAGCCAACTTTCCGAATAGGAAAGGGACATGGTCTATGAAGAACCCCTCCCTGTCTTTACTCCAGTTTGCTAAGGAGGGCTTTACTTAGGGAGAAGTACTGGGCCTCCACGAATGAAACTATGAACATCACCTTTTGGCTCCTAGTGTCTGTTTTCTACTGACCATAATCCAAAATGAATGGAGATTTTTTTTAATAGACTTTATTTTTTAGAGTTATAGGTTCACAACAAAATTGAGCAGAAACAGTGAGATCCCATATATCTCTGATCCCATACATGCACACTTCCACTACTATCAGTTTCCTGCACCAGAGCGGTAAATTTGCTGTTAAAATTAATTAACTTACGTTAATACAACATAATCATCCAAAGTCCATAGTTTACATTAGGGTTTGCTCTTGCTTTCGTACATTCCATGGCCTTCAACAAATACATAATGACATTATCCACCATGATAGAATCACATAGAATAGTTTCACTGCCCTAAAACTCCTCTGTGATCTGCCTATTCATTCCTCCCTCCCCACAACCCCTGACAGCCACTGATCTGTTTACTGTGTCCATAGTTTAGCCCTTTCCAGAATGTCATTTAGTTGGAATCACACAGAATATAACCTTTTCAGATCAGCTTCTTTCACTTAGTAATATGCATTTAAGTTTCCTCTATGTTGTTTCATGGCTTGATAGCTTATTTCTTTTTAGCACTGAATAATATTTCACTATTCGGATGTACCACAGTTTATTTATCCATTCATCTAATGAAGAACATTTTGATTCCTGCTAAGTTTTGGTAATTATGAATAAGGCTGTTAAAAAAATTTGTGTGCACATTTTTGTGTGGTCATAAATTTTCAGCTCATTTGGGTATCAAGAAGTGCAGTTACTGGATTGTATAATAAGAGTATGCTTATTTTTGTAAAAAACTGCCAAACTATCTTCCAAAGGAGCTATACCATTTCACATTCCCATCAGCAGTAAATGGGAGTTCCTGTTACTTCACATTCTCATCAGGATTTGGTGTCAGTGTTTTGGATTTTGACTATTCTAGTAGGTATGGATTTGTCTCTTGTTGTTGTTTTAATTTGCAATTCCCTAATGACATATGTTTAGCATCTTTTTATATGCTTATTTGTGTATCTTACTTTGTGAGATGTCCATTCCAGTGTTTTGCCCATTTTTAAATCGAATTGTTTGTTTTCTGAATGGTGAATTTTATGTGTTCTTCATATATTTTTGATAAAAGTCTTTATCACATATGTTTTTTGCAGGTATTTTTCTCCCACTCTGCGGTTTGCCTTTCAGTTTCTTGAAAGTGTATTCCACAGAGCAGAAGTTTGGAGTTTGCCTTTTGTGTTGTCTCTAAAAAGTCATTGCCATACCAAGATCACCTAGATTTTCTACTATGTTACCTTCTAGGAGTTTTATAGTTTTGTGTTTTACATTCAGGTCTGTAATTCATTTTGAGTCAATTTTGCTGAAGTGCAAAAGGTCTGTGTCTACCTTAATTTTTTTGCCATGTGGATATCCATTTGTTCCAGCACAATCTGTTGAAAAAACTATCTTTTCTCCATTGTATTGCCTTTACTCCTTTGTCAAAGATCAGTTGACTACATTTATGAAGGTCTATTTCTGGGCTCTCTATTCTATTCCACTGATCTGTTTTTCTAGTTTTCGTCAGCACCACACTGTTTTGAAAATTATAGCTTTATAGTAAGTCTTGAAGTTGGGTAATGTCAGTTCTCTGCTCTGCTCTTCTCCCTCAATATTTACTTAGCTATTCTGGGTCTTTTGCCTGCCCATGCAAACTTTAAATCAGTTCTTTTGATATCCACAAAACAACTTAATAAGATTTTGATTGGGGTTGCATTGAAGCTATCTATCAGATTAGGAAGAACTGACATCTGACAATATTGAGTCTTTCATAAACATGGAATCTTCTCTCCATTTATTTACTTCTTCTTTGATTTCTTTCATCAGAGTTTTATAGTTTTCCACATATAGATCTTGTACATATTTTGTTAGATTTATATCTAAGAATTTTATTTTTGTGGTGCTAATTTAAATGGCATTGTGTTTTAATTTCAAATTTCACTTGTTCAGTGTGGTACACAGGAAAGCGATTGAATTGTATATATTAATTTTATATCCTACAACGTTACTATAATCACTTATTAGTTACTCTAGGAGTTTTTTATTCTTTCATATTTTCTACCAAAAAATAATCATGTCATCTGTGAACAAAGACAATTTTATTTCTTCTTTTCTAACCTGTATACTTTTTGTTTCCTCTACTTGCTTTACTGCATTAGCAGGACTTCCAGGACAATGTTGAAAAGGAGTGGTAAGAGGAGGCATCCTTGTTCTTGATTTTCGAGGGAAAGCTTCTAATTTTTCACTATTAAGTATGACACTAGCTGTGTTTTTTTGGTAGATGTTCTTTTTAAAGGTAAGGAAGCTCCTCCTCTATTCCTAGTTTGCTGAGTGTTTTAAAATCATAAATTGGTGTTGAATTTATTCAAACGCTTTTTCTGCATCTATAGATATAATAGTGTAATTTTTCTTCTTTTGCCTTTTGATGTGGTGGTTTACATTAATTGCTTGCTTTTCAAAAGTTGAACCAACCTTGCATATATCTGGGATAAATCCCATTTGGCCATGGTGTATAATCCTTTTTATACATTGTTTAATTCAATTTGCTCATATTTTATTGAGGATTTTTGCATCTATGTTCATGAGAGATACTGGTCTGTAGATAATGGTCCTGAAATGTTTGTCAGGTTTTGATACTGGTAATTATGACCTTATAGAATGAGTTAGGAAGTATTCCCTCTGCTTCTATCTCCTAGAAGAGATTGTAGAGAATTGGTATTATTTAATCTATAAATGTTTGGAAGAATTCACCAGTGAATCTGTCTGGGCCTGGGATTTTCTGTTTTGGAAATTTCTTAATTATTGACTCAATTTCTTTAATAGCTATAGGCCTGTTCATATTGTCTATTTCTTCTTGCGTGAGTTTTGGCATGTTGTGTGTCTTTTGAGGAATTGGTCCATTTCATCTAGGTATTGAATTTGTGAGCATAGAGTTGTTCATAGCATTTCTTTATTATTCTTTTAATGCCCATGGGATCTGTAGTGTTGTTACCTTACTTACTTCTGATGTAAGTAATTTGTGTCTTCTCTCTTTTTCTTACTTAGCCTGGCTATAGGCTTATCAATCTTATTGATCTTTTCAAAGAACCCAACTTTACATTTTATTGAATTTCTCTATTGATTTCTTATTTTTAATTTCATTGATTTTTCTCCTAATTTTTATTATTTCTTTTTCTGCTTGCTTTGGATTTAATTTGCTCTTTTTTTCTAGCTTCCCAAGGTAGACACTTAAGTTTATTTATTTTAGATCTTTCTTCTTTTCTAATATATACATTAAATGCTATACATTTCCCTTTAGTCACTGCTTTTGCTGCATCCCACAAATTTTGATAAGGCATATTTTCATTTTAATTTAGTTCAAAGTATTCATTTCTCTTGAAATTTCTTCTTTGATACAGTGTTATTTAGAAGTGTGTTGTTTAATCTCTTAAGTATTTTGGAATTTCTAGCTCCCTTTCTGTTACTGATTTCTGGTTTAAATTCATTGTGGTCTGACAGCATGCATTGTATAATTTCTAATTTTTTAAATTTGTTAAGGTGTGTTTTGTGGGTCAGAATATGTTTTATCTGGGTGAATATTCCATGTGAGCTTGAGAAGAATTTTTATTCTGTAGTTGTTGGATAAAGTAGTCTATAGATGCCAGTTATATCAGCTGATTGATGGTGCTGTTGAGTTCAACTATGTCTTTACTGAATTTCTGCTTGCTGTATCTGTCCATTTTTGATACAGGGGTGTTGAAGTCTCCAGCTAGAAATGTGGATTCATCCATTTCTCCTTATGATTTTATCAGCTTTTGACTTATGTATTTTGATACTCTTCTGTTAGGCATATACACATTAAAAATTGTCATGTCTTCTTGGAGAGTTGAGCCTTTTATCATTACATAATGCTCCTCTTTATACCTGATAACTTTCATTGCTCAGAAGTCTGGTCCTTCTGAATTTAATACAGCTAGTTCATCTTTATTTGTATTTTTTTTTTTTTTTGTCTTTTTTGTCTTTTTTCCGTGTCCGGCAACGGATCGCAACCCTCAGTGTTGCCCCCGTACCGGACCGGGGACCGGCAACGGGATCGCAAGCCTCGGCGTTGCTCCCGCGCCTCGCTCAGCCAGTGAGCGGGAGCCGGTCTGTATGTGGGATCCGAACCCTCGGACGGGAGCGCCGCCGCGCTTCCCAAGCGGCGCACTATCCAGTGCGCCACCGGGCCGGCCCCAAGTTCATCTTTATTTGGATTAGTGTTAGCATGGTATATCTTTCTCCATCCCTTTACTTAATCAATATGTGTCTTGTAAATAATATATAGTTGGGTCTTATTTTTTGATACAGTTTGACAATCTCTGCATTTTATCTAGTGCATTGACATTTAAAGTGATTACTGAAATAGTTGGAATAATATCTACCATGTTTATTCCTGTTTGCTATTCATTGCCTGTCTTCTTTGTTCTTATTTTTGTCTTCCACTCTTTTTCTGCCATTTATGGTTTTAACTGAGAAGGTCTCAGTTTTTAGTGAGCCTGTGCCCCTGGGCTGTGAACTTTACAAGTACTTCTCAGTTTTTTCCATTCCCTTCGTTGGTACTGAATGGTTAGAGAAGGATGGAATTGGGTATTTACCTTTTCCTTTTCCTGTGTGGAAAACTAAAGGCATCTGGAGCTACATATTTCCTTCCCCTATGCTGGTTAGACTCTAATAAAACCCCTGTACGTTAGGCTCTGGTAAAATAGTTTCTCTTGAGGGCAGGCCTTGTTAAGAAGAAGAATGCTATAGTGATTTTCACAGTGGTTTCTTTCCCCCGTCTCCAGTTCTTTCCCTCTCCCCCTGCTGGTAGGCTCCAGGAGGCAAAACAAAAGTTTGGGCCTCTTCCATCTCTTGACTGGATGGGCCACTCCTGGAGTTTTTAACTCTCAGTCTCTACCACACAAAGCTTCAGCTAATTTGTCAATTACAATTCAGGTTTTCCTACTCTGCTACTGGTTCCCACAGAAGTTTCTGCTCCTGTAAATTATGATTCTCTATATTAATCTGCCTGTATCTCCAATACCTTGGGCAGTGGTTTGCCCTGTGACTCACTTCAATGACGGATCTGAGAAAAGTTGATTTTTCAGTTTGTTCAGCTTTTTATTTGTTGTTAGGAAATAGTTAAGCTCCTTACATGTGGAACTGGAAAACCAGAAGTCTTTGGGATATTATTTTTGAACCCTAAACTTCCAAGACTGCTGACTTCATAAAACTAATGATAAGTTTTTAATGTAGAAATTCTGGCCCCAAGATTATTTGAAAATCATAGTTGGATGATAACAAAGCTTTTATTTCATTTACTTAAAAGGAAAGACAACTTCATGAAAATATGTTAGTACTTTTATTGAAAGTAAGCTATGAAGAAACAAAAAAGGAATAATAGCTTAAAATCTAAACCTACTGCCATAGAAATCTATTTCTTTGGGACTGGAAAAGCCACTCCCCAAATAAGGTATATAAACAGTGTGACTAAATGTAATGAGAATAATTTCTGTGTGCAGTTGAGTTTAGATTTCTTATTTAAATTAACTTGCATACATTGTGGGATTGGTGAATTAACTATTATTTGTAGAAAACTACAGTTCTACTTCCTTTTATTATCCATAGCATATGCTGTTTAAAGGATTTCCTTGATTATTTAATACCACATGTTTGATTCTACATGTTCAATTATATACACACCTGTATATCACTTATTCCATGATCTGGCAGAATGGGACTCCTAACAATGCCATCTTCTAAGCACACCCAGAGAGTGGGATTCCATACCTCGTGTACAAAGGAGCCAGTGTGAACATAAAGGGTGCATGTGTGAGAGAAGAGAGAGAGAGAGAGAGAGAGAGAGATTGATTTTGAAGAGGACAGTACAAAAATATTCACCCCCAAAATAGAAACATGGAATCTATGAAAAAGCCATTTTCCTATAAATGCCTATAAAACTATAAATCAATGAAACATAACAAAGGAGAAATGAATTAGAGATCTATGTTTAAAGTTCAATATTGGTGTTCTAAAATTAATTCCTCACTTGAATTTAGAATGGGGTGAGATGGCCAAATAGAGTCACTTGGAGCTTGTCTGCCCCACAAAAAGGTTTTAAATAATGAATAAACAAGCATATCTCTATGGGAGTGCCAGAGGAAATATGCTAGAGAGCACCAGGAGATCAGGAAAACACCTCCACAGCCATGAAGATAAACAATAAGAGAAGAAGAAAGGAACGAAAGGTATTCAAGACAATTAGAAGACAATCAACAAAATGATAGGACTAAGACCTCACCTATCAGTAATAACCTTGAATGTAAATGAATTAAATGCCCCCATTAAAAGCCATATACTGGCTGAATAAATTAAAAAGCAAAGCAAAACAAATATATGCTGCCTGCTTCATCTATAGGACAGAAATAGACTTAATAGACTAAAAGTGAAGGGATAAAAAAAGAGATTCCATATAAAAGAAAACTAAAAGCAAGCAGGAATAGCCATACTTATATCAGATAAAACAGACTTTAATCAAAACCTCTAAAAAGAGACAAAGAAGGACATTATATGATGATAAAGGGTTCATTTCTGCAAGAGGATATAACGATTATAAATATATATGTACCTGATGCTGGAGCACCCAGATATATAAGGCAAATATCATAAGATTTAAAGGGAAAGATAGACACCAACACAACAATAGATGGAGATTTCAACACCCCCATTCTCAGCACTGGACAGATCATCCAGACATTAAATTGACAGAGAAACATTGGGTTTAAACAGCACTATAGGCCAAATGGACCTAACAGACACTTATAGAACATTTTATCCAGCAGCTGCATTCTTTTCATCAGCACATGAAACATTCTTCAGGATTGACCATGTATGTTAGGCCATAAAACAAGTCTTAACAAGTTTTAAAAAATTTAAATCACATCAAGTATCTTTTCATACCACAATGAAATCAAATTAGAAATCAAAAAGAGGAACTTTGGAAACTACACAAATACTTGGTAATTAAACATGCTCTTGAACAACCAACAGGTTAATGAAGATATTAAGAAGAAAATTAAGAAATTTCTTTAAACAAATGAAGATAGAAACACAACATATCAAAACTTACACAATACAGCAAAAGCATTATTAAGATGGAATTTTATAGCCATTAAAGTCTACCTTAAAAGCATAGAAAGATTTCAAATAAACAACCTAAAGATGCACTTCAAGGAACTGGAAAAGTAAAAATAAACCAAACCAAAAATAAACAGAAGAAAAGAAATAATAAAAATGAGAGCAAAAATTTTAAAAAAATTGAGACTAAACATAATGCAATAGATTAATGAAATGAAATGCTGGTTCACTGAAAGAATAAACAAAATCAACAAACCATTATTAGCTAACTTATCAAGAAAATAAAGAGCACTCCTATTTTTCCTTTTGCATGAATCTGGTAATTTAGCAGTGATGTGAAACATATTTATGTCATTTTTCCTCTTTGCCATAATGAGCAGAAATAAAAATTTTTAAATTCTCAAATGTGTTTATTGAAAGCTAAAAGTAGCCTACAATTATGATGTTTCCAGGATTTTTAGTTAAGTTCTTGAAAGATGATACAATACAAAACAAAAACAAAACGGAAAAATTAAAAAAAAAGAAAAAATTTCAAAAAAATTAAAATTTTATATATATTTGTCTGCTTCAGTCCAGCAGATTTAAGAGCAACAACCTATGCTTTAGAGTAAAAGTTGATTTCCATTAAGCACTCCTTGATATGGTCCATCAAACACAGCACATAAATATTTTGTAAGTATCTTAAAAAATACATAGTACCAAGTACGGGAAACTAAGTGTTTTCAACCATTTCTATCACTTTTTTAAACAAATTTTATTTTATTTGGTCAATATACAATGTGGGTTGTATATTCTGGATATTAATCCTTTGTCACATGTATATTTTGCAAATATTTTCTCCCACTCTGTTGGTTGTCTTTTCACTCTGTTGATTGTTTCTTTCACTGTCCAGAAGCTTTTTAGTTTGATATAATCCCATTTGTAAGGGTGGTTGTGTGGTGGTGAACTCCCGCAGTTTTTGTTTGTCTGAGAAATATACTATTTGCCCTTGCAGGGTAGAGTACTGGGTTTGGTACCTGAAAAATAACTACCACTGCCATAAAAACTCAAGAAAAATCAAAACCCACTAGTAAAATAAAAATGGCAACAATGAAGAGAAAAAAAATAAGTTGATCTACAACCCAAGACATCAACAAATACAGAAGATAAACAGTAAATCAGAAAGAAAGGAACAAAAGACACTTTAGACATCCAAACAAAATGCTAGGAGTAAATCAACACTTTTCAATAACAACTCAATGTAAAAGGATTAAATTCCCCAATCAAAAGACACAGACTGGCTGATGATTAAAAAGGAGAACCCAACTATATGCTGCCTTCAAGAGACCCACCTCACCTATCAAGACTCACATAGACTAAGAGTGAAAGGATGGAAAAAGATTTACCATGCAAACAAAATGAAAAACGAGCTGCAGTAGCTATTCTTATATCTGATAAAATAGACTTTAAACTAAAAACCATAAAAAGAGACAATGAGGGACACTACATAATGATAAAAGGATTGATCCATCAAGAAGACATAACAATCATAAATATATATGCACCCAATGTCAGAGCAGCCAGATTGATAAAGCAAACTCTATCAGACCTAAAGAAGTAAATAGACACTAATACCATAACAGCAGGGGACATGAACACCCCACTATCAATATTGGACAGATCATCTAGGCAAAGAATCAGCAGAGAAACACAAGATCTAAACAACACTCTAGACCAATTGGACTTGGCAGATATCTACAGAACATTCCATCCAACAACATCATAATATTCATTCTTCTCATCAGCACATGGCTCAGTCTCCAGGATAAATCACATGTTAGGTCATAAATCAAGTCTCAACAAATTCAAAAAAATTGGAACTATCACTTTGTTTATGATAAAAAACAGGGTTCTGACTGGGGCATATTCTATTTTAGTGAGTGCTACTATAGGTTCGTCTATGGGTGTGCTTCTACTCTTGTTGACATAAAACAAATTCTGTGCTTAAAAGAATGGTAAAAATGAAATGCAAGTTAGGATATATTTTATGCAGTTTCACTCTCAAAGGCATTAATAAATTATAAAATGTGGTTTAAAAAATAGAATAACCTCAATTAGTTCTTGAGCAAACTGCAGTGTAACCTCAGTGGATAATCTTTGGTGACCAATACATTTACCTCTCTTCTACAGGCCCTGGCCCTACTCCTAACAACTAGTCTAAGGAAATTGTGCACTAAATAGACGGAGTTATAGGAACATGCACGTAAGACATATGCACAGAAAGTATGTTTACAAAGGCGTCCAAGAACTTACACTGGCAGATGAGGATCGTTCAAGTTCAGAGAAAAGCTTGTTTCAGAGCCATCAAAATACTGACATTAACTAAAAAGCAACCTTTCCTAATGAAATACCAATGAATAGAATTTGCTTTCAGAAGTTTAAAGTTAGCAAGCAGTGAATAAGAAAGTAAACATTTAAAACTTCAATTACTTCTCCATCATATTTTAATCTAATTTTTGTTCTCTATAGGAGGTCAAAACCTCTCAAGGTTAATCATACAGAATATTTATAAAGAAAACAAGAAAACCTCTTTATAAATATTTGGCGACAATGAGACTCTTTAAATGTTAGTGCAAAAGCAAATTTTATACAACTCAGGGTTGCAGCTGTTTTAAAATTGGGGCCTAATTTTAATAAGACCCTTATTACTGTCAGGGGTATAATGTTCTTTCTAGCTAACTTAAAACTAAATGTCAAAAGTAGGTTTTAAATAAAAATCTTTAATCAACGCTGCTTCTAATCTCCAAAATTTAACATAAAGAGGCATGAAAAGATTAAAATATAGCACTCTTAAGCAATATTTTCTTTTTTTTTTTTGAATGATTCAAGGAAATATTTCCTCTTTGTCCATATACTGCTTGTAACAGAGCTGATCATCTGATCTGGAATATATAAACAATGGCTTTGTTGTCTCCTGTTTTAATATTAATCAACTGTATTTCTCATTTTCTTTCCATTTACATTACTTATTCACATACCATTTGTAATAATTCTATTCAATATTCCCTCTGGAGGACAAGAAATATGTATCATCTTTTTCGTCTGTGGTTTTGTTTCCTCT
Organism: Galeopterus variegatus; assembly: GCF_000696425.1. Lineage (NCBI taxonomy): Eukaryota > Metazoa > Chordata > Mammalia > Dermoptera > Cynocephalidae > Galeopterus > Galeopterus variegatus. Next base: position 846,175 of record NW_007726199.1, read on the forward strand.
GTTTCTGATAGGACAGTTTCTTTAGTTTCTTCACATGCATTACTATTAGGATCATTGAGGATCTGAAGTAAAACAAGGAAATCTTTTGAGAACTATACTTTACATACAATATTATGAATGTACTAAACCACCTTAATTTAATTTTAATTTCATAATTAAAGTTATATTATTACTGTCAACATAGGGACTTGAATTACACATACAAAAGAATCATATTTTATATCAATAGGTATTTGAGGATATCACAATAGTGCATTTTGCAAGACACCTTGATCTAACCTTTTATATCCTTCAGTCCCCACCATTTTCATTTACAATTTATGAACACTGAATAAGTGAGCCTACAGTGTGGGCATAATAATTAAGAGTGTCCATCCTTAGTCTACTTCAGTTTATTAACCAAAATTTTCATGGAATGAAAACATGACTAAATTAGAAAGGAGGTGTAATATAATTTTACTTGGGTTCCTCTCATTTGAAAAATTATATAACTGAAAGAAAAATAAGAATAACATAGGTCAAGCCTTCAGAAATTCAAGCATGTTTCCACTAATATTTATAGATAACATATTTAGTTAGTTAGTGGGTATACCTCAATTTTCTTTTCAGGTAGTTAGTCTAATTATAAAACTGCTGATTTAGAAAAAAGGAATTTTGGTTTGTGAGAAGACTGAGAAGCTTCTCTCAATGCAAAAAAGAAACCGAAACAACAACAAAAAAACCCGAGTAGAGTTAGCTGTGGAATAGAGATTGCCATATTTGCCTTATGGTCATTATGTGTATGTGAGTACGTGTGCATGTGTATGTGTGTTTGGAAGGTTTTATCCTCCACATGCACACAAACATACACGCCAGCACTTTGAGTGTGTTGACAACATTTTGAGTGCAGTGGTAGAGAAAACATCCCATCGCTACAGAAAATAGTAACAAAAGCTGGAGTGCATGGACAGATTGAGAAAGGAGAGAGTTAACATTTAATAACTAGGGAAACACAGATCCACAGCAGCTGATGGCTAAAAATGAATTATGTAGCTCTTTAAGATCAAAGTTCTTCAAACCTGATTATGATTAACATGTTGGAGTTCCGATGTAGAAACTTTTTCTGGAAATCCAGTCACTGTATAAAAGGGCTAAAGACAAAATGGCGAATTTTTATTAGGGTGGGTGAAAGGTCATATACAGTAAAACCATATCATTTTAAGTTTTATTATTTCAGAATTTATAATAAATTGACTTGGACTAGTATAAATTCTTCACAGATAGTGATTAGAATCAATGGTGAATACTTACAATATTTTAAAAAATAACTTTATGACCCTTAAGAATGATAGAAATTGCTATTTTAAAAAATAAGCAATTTAGGGCTGGCCCGTGGCTCACTCGGGAGAGTGTGGTGCTGATAACACCAGGGCCACGGGTTCGGATCCCATATAGGGATGGCCAGTTGCTCGCTGGGTGAGCGTGATGCTGACAACACCAAGTCAAGGGTTAAGATCCCCTTACTGGTCATCTTTAAAAAAAAAAAAAAAAAAGCAATTTATAATTCTAATTATGAGCAATTACTATTTAGTAAAACTAGACCAACAAAAGGTCTAATGACTTACTCTACATGCTTATGAAAATTAAACTTGGGTCTCTTAAAAATACATAGCACAACATTTTAATTAAATTAGACTTATCTTTACCTCTATTAGCTTAAATTAATGAGTTTTTCCTGGGCATGGCAAGAAATAATAAGCCACATTTCTCCTTACTCCCCAAATCTTCCCTCTCTAGGTCCAAATACCTTATAGTCGCACCTTTCCATCTGTTCCATTCTTTCTGCTCGTTTTCCAAGATCCATTAAAACCAGATATTTCAAACAGTCCACTTTTCATTTTTTAACCAGCATACAAAAGAAACCTAACTAATTGGTAAACTTTAGAAATAAATTTGAAGATCAGATTAATTTTTAGATGATATGTTACAATAGAGTGTTAAGCTTTTACCTGAGGAGTTGTAGATGTTTGGAAGTTTTTTTCCTCCAAATGTTCATTTTTTGATTCTGTGCTGTGCATGCTAAGATTTAAAAGAAAAATAACTTGAAAGAAAAAACAGGACTATAAATCCATAATGAAAACAAACATGTTTAAATTGGATTAATGTTTTGATGACTTTTTAATCATCAAGTTTATCATAGTCAAGTCAGATGTCTTTATAGGCAAAAATCAGCTCCAAATATTCATTTTTAAAGTTATTAACCAAAGCCATGTGCATAAGTTTTAAAAACCATTACCATACAGAAATGTAACCCTTCTCAATAGTTCATAATGTTGGGCCATATCTTAAATGCATATATCGGAATATTCAGTTCTTTATTTTATGCACTGAGCTAGTATGTTTGAAATAATTTCCACCGTTCATTTACTCTATTTTCAGTCACACTCCTGCATAACAGACTCCAGGAAAACCTAAACTCTGACCAACTACATTAATACTTGCATCTATAAGTTACTGGTACATGCCATATTTTTACGTCGTCTATTCCAGCATTTAAACATATCTGTAAAGTTTTATTTTGAATGAGAATGAACTAGAAGCACATCAAAAGACAAATTACGGGCCGGCCCGGTGGCGCACTGGATAGTGCGCCGCTTGGGAAGCGCGGCGGCGCTCCCGTCCGAGGGTTCGGATTCGTATAACTTCGTATAATGTATGCTATACGAAGTTATTACGGTCCAAGGACTAGACAGGGGGCCGGCCCGGTGGCGCACTGGATAGTGCGCCGCTTGGGAAGCGCAGCGGCGCTCCCGCCCGAGGGTTCGGATCCCACATACAGACCAGTTCCCGCTCACTGGCTGAGCAAGGCGCGGGAGCAACACCGAGGGTTGCAATCCCATTGCCGGTCCCCGGTCCGGTACAGGGGCAACACTGAGGGTTGCGATCCGTTGCCGGACACGGAAAAAGACAAAAGACAAAAAAAAAAAAAAAGACAAATTACGTCTGGGAACTTTTATTTTAAAATATCTGTTATCTCTACCTTCTTTGTGATCTTTGCAGGTTTTGAGTGTAGGGAGAGTACCTTTTGTCTTAAAAATATCTTTCAATTCGGGAGTTAACTGTTGAGGACAAAATTTTAAATTTCAAGTTTTAAGTTTTAGTATATTACCATACCCCATGGTATACTATAGACATTTTTTTTAAAGTTACTATACTTTTTAAAAAGGCAAGCAATTTTAATAATGAAATGTCTTAATGAAAAAGGAGTGGAAAGGAACATTAACATTTGAGTATCTACCATATGCTAGGTGCTTTACAGCTATTGCTTCAAAAAAAATTTTCTTTGGTGGCTGGCCCGTATGGGAATCTGAACCCTTGACCTTGATATTGTCTCAATTTAATGAAGTAAGATATTACTGTGTAAAAGCCCATATGGAATTATAACTGAATTTATGACTTTATTAAAGCAGAAAATATTTATTTTTAAAACTGTTAAAAATTAGATCTAAGTCTTTTAAAAATGTAATTCCATTTTAATTAAAGTGATTGTCAAAATTACTACCTTACCATTAGAATGACTACTTGGTCATCAGCTGTTAGTGATGTCTGAGGTACGGTCTGGTGGGCCTGATAGTCAGCCTCAACCCACCCAGTCCTCTTACTATTGAGGCCACCGAAAGGTAGATTTTTAGCTAAAGCTCTTTGTTTATGTAACCTTACAGCTGGAATGTGCTTGTTTGCAGAGGACCCCTGAGAGTTGGTTTAGCAGTTAAACAGTTTGCATCTTTGGCTTCTGTAACCATGTTGCCTGCTTGGTTACATAAGCCACCTGAATGTGGAGAAACTGCTTGCCCTAGATATATGTTTAGAAATTAAAACTTACAGAACTCACCTAACCACACTTCCTGCTTCTGTAAAGTTGCTTGAATAAGACCCTAGTTTCTGTAACTCTGCCTGGATTCAGGCAGGGCCAATAAAAAGCTTGTATGCCTGTTCAAGAAAAGTATACAATCACAACCTTCCCTGTACTCAGGGTCCCAGGCTTTGGAACGTGAGTTCACCTGGGTCCTGCTAGCGTAATAAACTCTCTGACTCTCTACCTCTCTGAGTGACTGGGATTGTCTCCTCGCTGAGTTTGAGATCTTTCCATAACATTACCAGGTTCTTGACTCAGCCACACTATAGAATTCAAGGGCAGAGTCACAGTAGAATGCGAGAATAGGTTTAATATAACAGATAAGAAATACAAGTTCCACAGAGAGAGTATAGCATAGCTCCAGAGACTGAGCAGGGCCCACACCAAATTTAACACAAAAGTAAGTTCAGTACAGACATCAAGTCTAACACAAAAGCAAGAAACACATACTTAAAGTTCAGTACAAAGTGCAGGCTGGCTCCAGAGAATGAGCAGCTGCTCGCTGAAAGTAAGTTTGATACAAAATAAAGTATATGCACCTTAGCCAGCAAAGTGCAGGTTGCCTCCAGGAAAGTGAGCAACAAACCCTGCTTTCAGCTGGGAATTCAGCTTTTATAGTTTCTCTATCTACCGAATGTCCAATTAAAGGGGTGGTTCCCAGTCATGTAACATTTCATCTTGTACATGCTCAGTCTCTTCCTGGAGCATGTTCATCTGTGAGACCTTACCATATGCACCAGGCATATTCAAAAATACTGAGCATGCCCAGCCACTGGATTTGCATAAGCCAGTCCCTTGTCTCATCTTTTCCCGCTGGTGCTGAAAATAGGTCTAACTGGCAACAGTAACTTTCCTTCAGGGAAGAGCCCAGAGCAGGGGGCCTGAGACCTCAGGGAGTGGCTGAAAACACAGAGGCATGTCCTGAAACCTGAGCCCAGGGAAACTGAGCACCTCCTATATCATTAGAGCAGGAGCTCAGTTGTAGTAACCTCTAAGAACAAGGAAGGTGAGTGAATTACCTAAATTGTGTCAAATTTTGGAGGGATATGTTGAAGATTAGAACCATTAAAAAGTTTGGTTTAGAGTGCACATGAATTTTAAGGTCAGGACACAAAGTTAATTCACTCACTTAATGTTTGAATGGCTACTATTCTGGGTTCTGAAGGTAAAGCAGCAAAACAAAATAGAAATAAATACAGGTTTCTGCTTTCATGGAGCTTATATTCTTGCTGGGGGAAAGGGGAAGACAATAAATGAAATTTTCAGATTGTGATAAGTACTGAAGAAAATAAATGAGGATGATAGTACAGTGATCAAGGTGACATTTGAACGGTGACCTAAATGAGGAGAAGCTGAGTCATAACTAGGAAGACGGAAAAGGAGCAAGCAAACATAACACCAAGAATCATACAAATAGAGATATCAAGAAATCAGGCAGCATATTTTAAGATCTGCAAGGATATAATGATTAGGATGGTAGGGTTTGGAATCCAGGCAAGAAAAGTATGAATTAAAGCTCAAAACGTAGGTAAGGAGTCTGAATAATAAACATACAGATTAGCAGCTCTAAGAGAAGCTTGACACTGAATCAAGCAATATGTTGACTGGCAAGTGGTAAATACTCTTTACATATCTGCCCAAAGTGGAATTGGTAAGTGTTATCCTAGTAACTGAAGGCAAGCATTTTGGAGCTGTGATAGAAATGTATTCCACTCTCCCTTTTAACTTTTAATAACTGTGGAATGTGATTTATATCCATAGGCCTTAATTTCCTTATCTGAAAAATATTGATATAATAAGCTTAACTTATCGGATATCATAAGGATTAAATGGCATAGAAATAGCTGACACAAGCTGGGCTGAACTGTTACGCACTTAATGTGAATCATCTTATTCAATTATAACAACAACAATATGAGATATTTACGATTATTATCACCATTTTACAGATGTTGAAACTGAGACCCAGGAAGATCAAGTAACTTTCTCAAAGTCATACAACTAGCAATTGGCAGAACTGGAATTTGAACCAAATACTTTTTAATATTACTCAAATCCTTGTTATTGATGGTGTTGTATGTCTTTTTCCTTTTAGCTATTCTGGTGATACTGCGTTGTGAATTTAAATTGCATTTTCTTGACAATTAATGAGCACTCTTTTATATATTATTGGCCATTTCAATATCTTATTTAATAAAATGTCTATTCAAATCTGTTGCCAATTTAAAAATCTTATTGGATGCCATTTTCATATTGATTTGCTGGAGTTCTTTATGTATTCTAGACATAAATCTTTTATTGGATATATAAATAGCCAATATTATTTCCCATTCTGTGGACTGTCTTTTCACTCTGATGATGTCTTTTTAAAAATATATTTTAATTTGGCCCAGTTTATCCTTTTCTTCCTCTATGGAAGCTCTGAAACTTTTATTGTTTCAGAAATCTTTGCCAACCCTGAGGTCATAAAAGTATTCTATATATTCTTCTAGGATCATTATTGTTTTAACTTTCACATTTAGGCCTTATGGTCCATCTGGAATTGATTTTCATGTATGGGATGTGAAGCAGAGATCAAAATTCATTTTTTCTCATATTAGTATTTAATTGACCCAGCACCACTTACTAAAAAGATCATCTCTTACCCATTGCATTGCAGTGTCACCTTTATTGTAAGTCAGGTGACCACATGAGTGAATTTATTTTTGGATTCTAGTCTGTTCCATTGGCCCATTTTTCTGTCCTTATGCCAACATTACACTAGTGTTTGTATAATAGGTATTGATATCTGGTGTACTACATTCTCCAGTTTTGTTCTTCAGAGTAGGATTGACTCTTCGTATTTCCACAAAAATTTTAGAATCAAGTTGTCAGTTTACACACACACATGCACACAAACACACACTGCTGGAATTTTGAATAAAATTACATTGAATCTCTCTCTCTTTCTCTCTCTCTATTGATCTATACATCAATTGGGGAGAACTGACATCTTAACAGTATTGAAGTTTTCAATCCTTGAACACTGTATATCCCTCCACTTATTTAGATTTTCTTTGATTTACCTTAATAATGTTATGTAGTTTTCAGTGTAGAGATCTCACTTAGGCTTATTTTAGGTATTTGATATTTTTTGAATGCTCACAAAAATATTATCATCTTTGTTCTGGGTTGAATGTGTCCTCCAAAAGTTCATGTGTTGGAAACTTGATCCCCATTGTAACAGTGTTAAGAGCATGGAAAATCCATTTATGATATTTGAAATATGTGCCTTTATGAGATGATTGGATTGTGAGGACTATGCCCTCATGAATGGATTAATCCATTTATGGAGTAATGGGTTAATGGGCTATCAGTGAGTAGATTAGGGGCTTACAAGGAGAGCAAGTGAGCATATTAATAAACACTCTTGTCCAGCCCTCGTTATGTGATACCCTATGTTGACACAGGACTCTGTGAAGAGTTCCCAAAAGTAGAAGGCCCTCAACATATGTGTCCTCTGGACCTTGGATGTCTCAGCCTCCAAAACTGTAAGAAATAAATTTCAGTTCCTTATAAATTACCTAGCATCTGGTATTCTTTTATAAGCAACAGAAAATGGACTAATATAGAATACTGCTACTGAGAAGTGGAGTGTTGTTCATAAAAAATACCTGAAAATGTGGGAGCAGCTTTAGAACTGGGTGGTGGGCAGAGGCTGGAAGAATTTGGAGGAGCAGGCTAGAAAAACCCTAGGTTCTGGTGAGGGCTTAGAAGGTAGGAAGACCCAAGAAGGTTTGGAACTTCTTAGATATTAGTCAAATGGTAGTGATTAGAATGATGATAGAAATATGGACTGTAAAGACCATTCTGAGGAGGCCTCATATGTAAATGAGGAGTTTATTGGACACTGGAGCAAAGCTCATCATTGTTATGAACTGGCAAAGAACCTGGCTGAATCATGTTCATGCCCAAGGGCTTTACAGAAAGTGAAACTTAAAAGCAATGAACTAGGGTATTTGGAAGAAGAAATACCTAAGCAGCAAAACATTGAGGCCACTGCATGGCTCCTTTTAACTGCATACAGTGAAATGAGAGAAAAAAGAGATGACTTAAAGATAGAATTTATAATTAAAAGAGAAGCAGAATGTAAAAAATTGGAAAACTCTCAGCATGGCCACATAAAGAGTGAAAAAGTGTATTTGGGAGAGAAAACAAAGGGTGTAGCACAGCAACTGTTTGCTAAGGAGATTAGTATGAAGAGAAGGGATCACTAACAGAATGGAAGACCGACCCTAAAGGCATTTCAGAGATCTTCAAGGCTGGTCCTCCCATCACAGGCCCAGAGGCCTGGGAAGTCAGATGGCTTTGGGGAACAGGCCCAGGGTACCCTCCATAAGCTCACTGCTCAGGGCTGCCTTGGGTGTCTGTTCCAAGCATTCCAGTACAGCACTCCTTGGCAGCCCCAGCTGTAGCTAAATTGGCCCCAGGTACTGCTGGACCAGCAGCTTCAGAAGATTCAAGCAGAAATCCCTAGCAGGATCCACATGGTATTGTCTTCAAACTTGCAGACTGTAGGAGCTGTGGAAGAATGGCAGCTTCCACCCAAATTTCAAAGGTGTATGGAAAAGTCTGGGGGCCCAGGAAGAAATCTGTTGCAGGGGCAGAGTCACCACAGACAGACTTCCTAGAACAATTCCAAGTGGAAATGGGGGTTGGAGTTGAGGCAGAGGACCCCCACCAGGACCAAACTTAGTGAAGCCATGGGAATGAGGCAACCATTGAGACTCCAGAACTGTGGAACTTCCAGTGTGCAACATCAGCCTGGGAGAGCTGAAGTATGGGCTAAGTCCAGAAAAGTCATATGGGTGGGGATGCCCAAGGCCTTGGGGGCCCAATATCTGCTCCACTGCATAGAGGATGCTGGACATGGAATCAAGGGACATTTTTCTACAGCTTTGAGATTTAATTCCCTGCCTTCTTGGGTTCTGAACATGCTTAAGACCTCTTACCCCTTCCTTTTGGCTCATTTCTCCCTTTTGCAAGGGGAATGTCTGTCTTATGCCTGTCCCACCATTGTATCTTGGAAGCAGATAACTTCTTTTGATTTCACAGCTGAGACTTTGAACTTTGGAGTTGGCACTGGAATGCGTTAAGACCTTGGGGCTATGGGGATGGAATGAATGTATTTACATGTGAGAGGACATACATTTTGGGGGACAGGGGCGGAATGCTCTGGGTTGAATGTGTTTCTCAAAAATTTATGTATTGGAAACTTGATCCCCATTGTAACAGTGTTAAGAGGGTGGGAAATCCATTTATGATATTTGAAATGTGGGTCTTTAAGAGGTGATTGGATTGTGAGGACTACGCCCTTGTGAATGGATTAATCCACTCACGGAGTAATGGGTTAATGGTTTAATGGACTATCAGAGAGTAGACTGAGGGCTTTATAAAGAAAGCAAGTGAGCATGTTAATAAATACTCTTACTCAACCCTCATTATGTGATATCCTATGTTGCCCCAGGATTTTGTGGAGAGTTCTCACCAAGAAGAAGGCCCTCACCAGATGTTCCCCCTGATCTTGGACATCCCAGCCTCCCAAACTGTAAGAAACAAAGTTCATTTCTTTACAAATTACCCAGCATGAGGTATTCTGTTACAAGCAAAAGAAAATGGCCTAATACAATTTTAAAAATTCACTATTTGGTTTTTGTTGGCATATAGCATACTGGTAATTTTTTTTCATTTTACTTAGTATCCAGGCCTTGATAAATTCACCTAATTCTAATAGTCTGTAGATTCTTTTGGATTTTCTAAGTATATAGGTATGTGGTCAGCAAATATGTTTTATTTCTTCCTTTTTAAATTTTATACATTTTCTTTTTATTTTTTTCATTGCTCTGTCTATAATTTGTCTTTATGGTTGCTGTACATTCTTGCTAATTTTGGTCTTGTCTGTCTTCAGCATTTCTTTTAGTAGATCCGTTGGAAATAAATTCCTTCATTATTTCTTTGCCTGAAAATGCCTTTATTTTGCCTTTGCTTTTGGAAGTCATTCTGACTGGACACAGAATTCTAGGCTAGAATTTATTTTCTTTAAGCACTTTAAAGATGTATTCAGGATCCCATAGTTACTGTTGAAAATTTAACTGCCATCTTGCCATGACTCCTTAAAAGATTATATATGTATAATACACACACACACACACACACACAATTTAGCTGATATTAATCATAGTTATTAAAAATACTTATTAACTTTTTTTTTTTTTTTGTCTTTTGACTTTTTTTTCGTGTCCGGCAACGGATCGCAACCCTCAGTGTTGCCCCCGTACCGGACCGGGACCGGCCACGGGATTGCAACCCTCGGCGTTGCTCCCGCGCCTCGCTCAGCCAGTGAGCGGGAACCGGTCTGTATGTGGGATCCGAACCCTCGGGCGGGAGCGCCGCCGCGCTTCCCAAGCGGCGCACTATCCAGTGCGCCACTGGGCCGGCCCCTATTAACTTTTTTATTGTGGTAAAATATGCATGAAATTTAACATTTTAACCATTTTAAAGTGTACAGTTCAGTGGCATTTATTACATTTACACTGTAAAGTAACCATCACTATTGTACGTCACCAGAACTTTTTCATCATCCCAAACTGAAACTGTGTATGCATGCAACAATAACTCTCCATTCTCCCCTCACAAAAGCCCCTGGTAACCACCATTCTACTTTCTGTCTCTATGGATTTAACTATATTCTAGGTACCTCATATAAGTGGAATCATACAATATTTGTCTTTTTGTGTGTGGCTTATTTTACTCAGCATAATGCCTTCAAAGGTCATCCATGTTGTAGCATGTATCAGAATTGCCTTCCTTTTTAAGGCTGAAAAATATCCATTTTATGTGAATACCACATTTTGTTCATCTATTCATCCACTGATAGACACTTGGGTTGCTTCCATGTTTTGGCTATTGCGAATAATGCTGCTATGGACATGGGTATACAAGTATCTGAGTCCCTATTTTCAATTCTTTTGGGTATATACTAGAAGTGAAATTGTTGGATCATAAGGTAATTCTGTTTGATTTTTTTTAAGAACCATCATAGTGTTTTCCACAGAGGCTATACCATTTTACATTCACAACAGCAATGCACAGGGGTCCCAGTTACTCCATGTGCACACCAACACTTGTTACTTTCTGTTTTTTGATAATAGCCATTCTAATGAGTAAGAGATGGTATCTTGTAGTTTTGACGTGTACTTCTCTAATGATTAGTAATGTTGAGCATCTTTTCATGTGCTTATTAGCCATTTGTATATACCTTCTTTGGAGAAATGTCTATTGAAGTCCTCTGCTTATTTTTTAGTTGCATTGTTTGGTTCTTTGTTGTTGAGTTATAGGAGTTCTTTATATATTTACATATAAAAATCTTACCTGACACATAATTTGCAAATATTCTCTTCCATTCTGTGGATTGCCTTGTGATTTGTTGATAATGTACTTTACTGCATAAAAGTTTTTAATTTTGGTGTAGTCCAATTTACCTATTTTTTCTTTTGTTGCATGTACTTTTGGTGTCATATCCAAGAAATCATTGCCAAATCCAGTATTTTTATTGAAACATAATTGATTATACATGTCCATGGGGCACAGAGTTGCATACCAATATGTGCAATATGTGATACTCAGGATGATTAATATACTCAGTATTATATGATGTTATCATTTTTCATGGCCCTTTATCAATTCTCCCCTTATATATTCTTTTAAAAGTTTTTTATAGTTTTAGTGCTTATAATCATAGGTATTTTCTTTCTTTTTTTTTTTTTTGTGACCAGTAAGGGGATCTCAACCCTTGGCTTGGTGTCGTCTGCACCGTGCCCAGCCAGTGAGCACACCGGCCATCCCTATATAGGATCCGAACCCACGGCGGGAGCGCCGCTGCGGTCCCAGCGCCGCACTCTCCCGAGTGAGCCACGGGGTCAGCCCCAATCATAGCTATTTTAATGTCTCTAAGTAAAAAATCTGGGTCACCTTTGAGTCTGTTTCAATTTTCTATCTTGACTTAGAATCATATAGCATTGTCTTACAGTTAGCAAGGCTAACAATTTTTATTGAAAGCTTGACTTGTGTATAAAAAAATTGCACAGTCTCCAGGTGATATTTTCCTCCAGAGTGAAAATATGGAATGTGGGGAGTGATAATCACTTTAAGCTAATCAGAGACTGAACTCAGAAAACACAGGTTTGGAACACTCAGTTTTTCCTTAAATTTGTCCTGATTCCTCAGGCATAGTCCTCTAGGGATTTTGCCTGAGATGTCCTCAAATTATGGTAGCATCACTTGCTTCTCCCACATCAGGGATACCTTACCATTTCCCAACTTGGATCACTCCTATTATCCATGCTTGCCTATCTTGGAATAGCTACATTAAATTCTCCAAAGTTACATAGATATAAGTAAAGAAGCTGGGGCCAAAATCAGGTAGTCTGACTCCAGAGCCCATACTCTTAAAACTAAAGTGCCTATAATGTGAGAGACACTGTGCCAGACCTAGACTAAAGCTATCACAAGGTTTTAGATGATAATGTTTAAGAAATGGCCAATGGTCTACTGAGAAAAGAGAAATAAATCAGTTAAACAACTATCTAATTTTTTGACTTTTCCATTTTAGAAAGGGAACTATTAAAAATCCTTAGGAAATAAAATAAAAGCCTTAAGAAAAACTTGAAAAATAGAATATAATAGATGAATAAGTAATAAAAGGCTAAAATTACTTAGAAATAGCTCATTGTATGTCAATTATAAAGGTGTTAAGACCCCTCACTATCATGTCTATAATGCTTCCCATTGCCTCTGACCAGACCTTTACATGCTCCCCACCTGCCAAGTGCTTTCACTGAGTACTCTTGAACTTCTGCTATACAATTATTAAACTTTTATATTCTCAACCTCTTTTTAAAGCATTCTCTCAAATTTTGTGCCATATCTGAAACCAACACTTTCCTCTAAGGTCACCGATTCCCCTATAGTCCTCTCACATAATAGCTATTTATTCATTACCATTCCTTCTGACATCCCACTGCTACTTCTAAGTCCTCTTATATAGGAAACAAAACAAAACAAAAAACTCCTGCTTGTATAATTTGACAATATCACCTTCTCCCTCCCTCACTGTCATTTACTGTGCTAATTTTTGTCCCTTTCCATTATTCACCAAAGACATTAGCATCTGACACCAACTTTATAATCTCTGTGAGTGTCTTAACCATACACTTGGGTAATTCATCTACTACCTTGGTTCCTCAGTTATTTACTTCCTTTTCAATATAGGAAAGCCCACACAACCATTTCATCATCCAAAATGCTCTGTAATCAATAACCATTAATTCAGGTGTCTACTTCTCTGAATACTACTTCATCTTCTCTCAGTTTTCTTGTTCAGTTACATTTACTTCATCATCTCCAATTATTCATCAATCTCATTGGATGTGCAGTACAATGACCCCTTTAGCTCAATCCTTCAGCCCTTTACCTTCCTCATATTCTTTTTGTATTCAACATCTGTGATCCATCACTCCCAAAATATTGTTATTAATATCCTAAACTTTCTTGAATAAGATTATTTTTGTTTTGTTGCTGCACCTTTCTAGAAACACCTCAACCCTGTACCCATTCTATTACGCTATTTCCCCATTCACTTAATTGAAAACTGAATACTGCTATAGAAAGTTACATTAGAATATGTGGCATCACCATAAATGCATAACAAACTCAAGTGGGCCTTTAAAACATACCATTAAAATTTGCTTTAAAATGTATACATTTTCTGTCAACTCGCTTTCCCCAGCGACTATTCCAAACCTTTTTCACTCTTCTCAAACCACTGATCTTCCACATATTCCCCTACATTCTCAGTAGATAGCTAACTCTACCTCCATCTTCCGTCTACAAACCTATCCTTTTCTCCCCTCCTTCTTCCCTCTTCTTCATTAAAAGAAGTGTCCTTCCTCCTATCTAAGGCAATCAGAACACTTGTGTTTTGGATCATGTCTCTTCCTGTATTCTCAAGAATTTTATACTATCAACGATCCTTCTCTGCCTGATCAACTATCCTTCCTCTCCCACTTCCTTTCAACTAGAACCTCCCCAATGACTTTTAAATGAGCTCATTTTTTAAAAAGTTTCCCAGAAACCCACATCCCTAGTCACTTACTGCCTCACCAGTCTCCATTCCTTCACCATAAACCTTCTGGAGAGTTGGCAATTCTCCCAGTCTCCTTTTCCCCACCAAGCACTCATTCATCAGTATTCTCCAGCTGAGGTTCTATTTCTTTCACTCCACAAAGTAATTCAATCTAAGGTAAAAAAATAACCTCCATATGGAACACATGGCATAATGAAACATTTTTCTTTTGGTTCTTGTTAAACTAATCTCTCGTTTCCCCGCATCTTACTTATTATTCTTTTCATGTTACTTTTATAGACTCATCTTTTTATATTTAACTGCTAAAAGTTGGGGATCCTGAAAGTCCCTCAATCCTTCCTCAATCCTCCACCAGTTCACTGGTTGTTTTCCCTAATACTCCTCACTGGCTTTAAGATAAAACCAAAAATATTTAACATTACTTACAGGATTCTGCCCAGTGGTTCCCTCTCTAGACTAATTTCACACCATTCCCCATCCATTTTTTTTTTTCACTCTGTTTTTTTAGAGTGGACAGTTTCTAATTATTTATCATCAAGTTCACTGATTCTTTTCTCATTTATTTCCATTCTGCCACTCAGACTATCAGAGAATTTTTAACTTTAGATATTGTATTTTTTAGTTAAATTTTACTTGCTTCTTTTTTACAGTTTCTATTTTTCTGCTGTGAATTTGTATCTTCCCATTCATTACAATTATGCTCGTCTTTACCAAATGGAACATAGTTATAATGGCTGCTTTAAAATCTTTTAAAATTCTAAAATCTGTGTCATCTTGGGTCAGGACCTTTTGATTTACCTTTCCCTAAGACAGTCATTTCCCTTATTCTTTATATGTCAAGTATGTTTGGAGCATATGCTGGACATTTTGTCATGTAGACTCTGGGTCCTATTAAAATTCTCTGAAGAATAATTAAACATTTTGTGTTTGTTTTAGCAGCAGTTAACTTGGTTAGGTGAAGATCATAAGCTCTCTCTTACTTTCTATGGGTATCAGTTCCAATCTCAGTTTCTTTCAAAGCCTTTGCTATGTTGCCTTTGATATATCCCATGGATGAGCCACTTAGGGGTTAGTCTGTGACTTAGGCAGTGGTTTTTATCTTACTACTGTTCTTAAAATCTTTGCTATGCTGTTTCAGGCCTATCTCATGCACGTACAATTCAAGGTGACCCAAAACACTTGGTTGGGTTCATACACAGAATTAAGGAACCCTTTTCTCCAGCTTCTCCTCTCCTGAATCCCCCCCGCCCAACCCCCAATACCTTTTCAGGCCTCCTTTCCTGGTTCCTCTGGCCAGAAGATGGGGTTTCCTCTGAGTTTTAGCTGCCCATCATGCCACAAATAGGGCATACCCTTGGTGAAAATCCATAGGAGGAAAAAATAAAAAACAAAACCACCACCAACAGAGATTCCTCACACTCTCTTTGGACTATTAGGGTCCATTTCCCAGAATTTCAGGCCATAAAAACTGGTTTTTTATTGCGGTTTTGGTCTCTTGTGCTGTAGTTGCACAACTGCATGACTGGGGCTTTCCTTCAGGTCAAAGCCAAAAGTGCGAGAGAAATTTATTGCTGTGGATTGATTCCTCTTCACAATCCACTTGCTTTTGTTTACTTTTCGGAGTGCTTAGGTAGTTACTCTTTTCATTTTATCTAGAGTTTCTGGTTGTAAGCAACAGAAAAGATAGATTGTAGTAGGCCTATTCCATCTTGGATGAAACCTGTAAGCCTGCGGGCTCCATGAAAAGAGGAACCATATCTAGTATTACTCTTGATCTGCATATTGCCTGGCACATAGTAGGTACTCAGTAAATATTTGTGGAATAAACATTGAATGAACTGAGAATTTTAAAATGCCAGATACTCAAAATAACAAAATCATTTCTGCATGGTTAAGAAGAAAGGCATATTTAGTAGAAGAGTAAGAAATTCCAAAACTAACAATAGGTTTTTCAAATACATTAAGGAAAAGGAAGAAAATTATAAAATGAGTAAGATCCTTAATGATCATGTTGCAAAAGCAAAGAATTAAAAGG
The DNA here is from genome assembly GCF_000696425.1 of Galeopterus variegatus. NCBI lineage: Eukaryota > Metazoa > Chordata > Mammalia > Dermoptera > Cynocephalidae > Galeopterus > Galeopterus variegatus. The sequence continues at coordinate 862,288 of NW_007726199.1, forward strand.
ACAACATTGACAGAATCTTTAGAAAATGATTCTGCTTCTATAGAACCAAAACCTAAAGAGTAAAAATTTTGTAGAACCAGGACCTTGGCTAGGATAGATTTTTGGTACAACTTTAAATGGAGGAAGCCAAGAGGTAAAAACAGACAATAGAGCAATGTAAAGATTAGAAGCAGGCTAGGTAGGACGTGTGAGCCTTAGTTTTATCCCAATTATCCCTTTTCCTCTTTATTAATACAGTGCCTGTCCCCTTTCTTCTTTGCTCTAGATATCTCCTTATATCTTTCTTTGGATTTCTCTCTTCCACTGGACATCTCTTTCTCTCTTCTCTAAACAATTTTTTAAATGGCTTTTCCTTCATATAAATTTTGTAATTTAAAATGTAGATAAATTAAACTCATAAATCCCATATTTTTAATAGGTGGGGTTTTTTCTTAGGAGTCACTCTCCTGACAGAAATACATCTTGCCAACAGCTCTGTGCAATTGCTTGAAATAAATCTGATGTAAACAAAAGCCTACCTGTATAATTCAGAAGTAACTGTGGTAATACCCTGGTGCCCAAGGGTTATAGTGACTGCATCCTGTTAGGAATTCTCTCATTGTATGTCTGGATAGCTGGCATAATGCAAAGAATGAGGGCTTTGAAATCAGAAATACACTAGCTGTATGATCTTGGGTAAACTACAATCTCTCGTCCTCTTCTTTTTTGGCAGGTTGCTGGTATGGGGATCCATACCATTGACCCTGGTGTTACAAGGCTGTGCTCTACCCAACTGAGCTGACCAGCTAGCCCCTCTTTAATTGGCACAGTACACTATCTATTGTTCTAACTTTGCACTCACAGATAAGAAAAGCAGAATCAAATTTGAGAACAATCAAATATGTTTACTGAGTAAGTTACTAGAATCATGACATGCTTTTTGTTTACTAACAAAAACTAGGTTTCAGACTGGTTTATAGTCAAGTATCTTACATTTATAATCACCTCAGTTTTTAACAATTTTATGGTATATTAATTTCAATAAGCTTCTTAAAATCCTTTTTGGAATGAGGCAGAGCATAAATACATACATACATATACACATACCTTCCTATTATGGGGATTAAATGAGATGTTTGTACAACATATACCAAAAGCTATGGTATTCAAATTTCTTTATTAGAAGTATATACTGTTATCATTAAATTGCTAGGCTTGGCTTTCATTTTTACTTTTTTTGGAGATTGGCCAGTATGGGGATCCAAACCCTTGACCTTGGTGTTACAGCACCATGTTCTAAGCAACTGAGCCAACTGGGCCAGCCCAAGGCTTTGCTTTTAAAGTAGTAGATAACTTTGAAGGGTTTAAAGGTTCCCTTTTCACCTTGTTTTATTAGAATATCTGTTTGATTACATATATATTACTAATGGACACAGTGCAGTATTGTAAAAAGAATTGGGCTGTCTAAGCTCTGTGCTTTTTGTCTGCTATACAATATTGAATAAACTTCTTGTCACTTCACCTCTCTGCACCTCAATTCCAAACCTATAAAATGGGATAGGGAGGAAGGATCTTAGGTGATCTAAGGACCTTATCAGTTTTAAGTCTATGATTCTATTCTCTGATGGACCTACTAAGAAACGGGGTGAAAGAATACCAACATATGCTGCTTGGGAAGTAAACATTTTAAATTATATAGATGTATCACTTAAAATAAATAACTTTTTTTCTTTCCCTGGTGTGTTCCTGTACAATATGGTTTTATCCTCTTGGAGCAATGCTATGCAATAGTGACATCTAATGACTACACCACAGATCATTCAGCAAAAATTTATTACCAACTCTGACTTGTAAATGTGAATGATTCACTTGTGGCTTAGCTAAATACTTTAAAATCATTCTCCACTTTTCCCCTCTATAGATTTAAGAAATGCCAATTACATTTGACAGTAGGTTTAATAATTGGGTACATAAGAAGTGAAATTTCCTTAAAAAATCAAAACACAGAGTTCCGTATAAATTACTCTAAATGATATTTTCTCTTCATTGAGAGTGGCAGAAATAGGATTTGAATTTGGGTGTTTCAAAATGTAGTCCATGCCCTTAGCCACTATGCATTACTGACACATAACAGGCATTTAACTTACATTTATTCGGTTAATGTTAGGTAAAGCATATGGGTCAATATCTATGTTTGTGAGTATGTATTGCTTTAGTATCTTTAGAACTATGCTACCTTTCAGACAAATAACTCTTCTTGAGGCTATGTCAAAAATCATCAGATAAAAACAACTATAGTGTAAGTCTTTCTGAACTACTGAATTTGAGAGCTACATCCATAAAGAGAATATTCTTTATGAAAGCATTTGAGCAAGATCATTTTTTTTAAAAGATCATGAATAGCTGGTATTATTAATCAGGACAATAAAAAACTGAGCTAAACTACTACTGCAATTCAAATTTTCTGCCACTGTTAAAATTCCTGTAGTATTTAGGGTTTGTTCTTATTAATCAGATATTATCTTATGTTTTTATTCTTTTCAGCAGCCTAGATCTTATTTCCAAAATAAATGGTAAGGTGTCTGTTTTAGTCCGTTTTGTGTCTCTATAAGAGAATACAACAGACTGAGTAATTTATAATGAACAGAAATGTATTTCTCACAGTTCTGGAGGCTGGGAAATGCAAGATCAAGGTGATGGCATTTGGCAAGGACCTTGTAACTGAGTCCTCTGGAGGGAGAAAACACCAGGTCCTCACATGGCAGAAGGTATAAAGGCAAGATGGGCAGGAGGGAGGGAGCTGAATTTTTGCCCTTTCATAATGGCACCAATCCCACTCATGAGGATGGAGCCCTCATAACCTAATAACCTCTTAAAGGTCCCACCTCTTAATACCGATACAATGGCAGTTAAATTTCAATATGAGTTTTGGAGGGGATAAACATTCAAACCATGGGAGTGTCTTTGTGCTGCTACAATAAATTTTCTCACAGTTCTGCATTGGGGATTCAGTTTCAACATAAACCTTGGAATGGACAGAAACTTTCAAACCATAGCATTCTGCCCCCGGCCCCCCCAAATTCATATCATCTCACATATAAAATACATTTATTCTATCCCAATAGATCCAAAAGTCTTAAGTCATTCCAGCATCAACTCAAAGTCTAGAGTCTCATCTAAATCAGATATGGGTGAGACTCAAGGCATGATTCATCCTGAGGCAAATTGCTCTCTAGCTATGAGCCTGTGAAATCAAACAAGTTTTGCACTTTCAAAATACAATGGTGGGACAGACAGAAGATAAACATTCCTATTCCAAAAGGGAGAAATAGGAAAGAAGACAGGGGTAATAGGTCCTAAGAAAGTCCAAAACCCAACAAGGCAAATAACATTAAATTTTGAGGCTTGAAAATAACCTCTTTGACTCCGTGTCTTGTCTTCTGGATTCATTAGGTCAGAGGTTGGGCCCCCAAGTCTCCTGGCAGCTTCATCCCTATGGCTTTGCTGGGTTCAGCCCATGCAGTGGCTCTCACATGCTGGAGTAGCATGCTTGTGGCTCTCCCAGGCTGGAGTTGCACACTGGTGGTTCTTTTAGTTTAGGATTGCTCTCATGGCTTCACTAGGCATTGCCCTTGTTGAAACTCTCTGTGGTTGCCTCGCCCCTGTGGCAGCTCTCTGCCTGGCCCCAACACTCTCTGAGGCCTCCTTTGAAAACTAGGTGAAGGTAGCAATGCCTCCATAGCTTGTGCACTCTGCATACCTGCATAGCTACCACCACATGGATACCACCAAGGTTTATCGCTTCTGGCCTCTGGAGTCACACCTGGACCCACCTGAGCCACAGCTGGGTCAGTTAAGGAGCACTGTGCCACAGTGTGTGATGCAGAAACTTGAGGCAGCCATGGGTAGTATGCCCCAAGGCCCCGTGGCACCCTGGGCCCCTCCCTTGAAACTGTTCTGCTCTCAAGGCCCCAGTACTCTGGGCTTGTGATGGGTATGGCAGCCTTGAAGATCTCTGAAATGCCTTTGAGGTCATTCTCACTGTCTTGATGAATAGCATCTGGCTTCCTTCTATGCATCCTAATCTTATCAAACATTTCGCTTGGCCACACCGTTGCTATTATCTCCTGAATATGCCTTTTTCTTCTTTGTAACCTGGCGAGCCTAAGAATTTTCCAACTCTCTAAGTTCTGCTTCCTCTTAGATTATAAATTCTGCCTTTAATTCATTTGTCTTTTCTCACATTTTACTAAAAGCAGTCAAGAGAAGTCATGTAGCATCCTCAACATTTTGCTTAGATGTTTCTTCTGCTAAATACCCTCGTTCACTGTTTTCAATTTCTGCCTTCCATAAAGCACTGGGACATCGACACAATTCAGCCAAGTTCCTTGCCACTTTATAACAAGATGGCCTTTCCTCCAGTTTTCTATAAGATATTCCTCATTTCCAACTAGGACCTCATCAGAATGGCTTCTATCGTCCACATTTCTACCAGAGTTCTGATCACGACCACTTAGATAATCTCTAAAAAGACTGAGGCTCTCTCTATAGCTCTCCTCTTCTTCTGAGCCCTCACCAGAACCACCATTAACACTTTGTTCACAGCAATCTAGGCTTTTTCTAGCAGGCACTTCAAAACTGCTCCAGCCTGTACCCATTACCCAGTTCCAAAGCCACTTCTACATTTGCAGTTATTTGTTATATCAACACTCCACTTCTTGGTACCAAATTCTTAGTCTGTTCCTGCTGCTATAATAAAATACCTAAGACTGGGTAATTTATAAAGAATAAAAATTTATTTTCTTACAGTTCTGGAGATTGGGAAGTACAACATCAAGGTGCCAGCAGGTTCGATGTCTGGTGAGGGCCTGGTCTCTGCTTCCAAAATGGCACCTTGAATGCTGCATCCTCCGGAGGAAATGAACACTGTGTCCACACATGGCAGAAGGGATGGAAAGGCAAAAGGGGCCTAGCTAGTTCCCTCTAGTCCTTTTATAAAAGCTTTTATCCACTGATGAGGGCAGACCCTCATTGCCTAATCACCTCCTAAAGGTCCCACCTCTTAATACTGCTGCATTGAGGATTAAGTTTCAACATGAATTTTGGAGGAGACATAAATAATCAAACCATAGCATAAGGCATGGCAGGGTTCAGAGCACGTTTCATATTCTTGTTTTTCACTTAGCACCAACTGCAATGATTTTTCTCAATTATAGAAATTAAAGTTACCAACAACTTACCCAGAATCCAAGGTATTGCCACACATGGCATCAAACTATTTTGTCAGATTTCTCTTTAGGTTTTTTTCTTGATCCTACATTTCAATCAAATAAAACTGTTAATTTTTCTCCCATGCTTTTACTTGTTCTGTTATTTGGTTGGAAACCAACCAAATAACAGTATATGTCGTTTTGTTTTATAAATGATATCCATTGCTTAAGAGTCATTCCAAATAAAGCTTCCTGCAATGTATACCACAAACTAGATGTCTTCTTCCCCTTTTGAATTCTCACATCATTTTATGATTTGCTTTACCTTCCTTTACCTCTCTCGTTGTCCTTTCTTTGTCTTCTTTACTGGCTTCTTTCCTCTACTCATTCCCTAAATGTTGAGGTTCATCAGAATTCTGCCCTATGCTCTATTTCTCTCTCATTCTATACACATTTCTTAAAAAATCTATCTATTCCCATGGCTCCAGTTATGAGTTATACGTTGAGGAGTTTGGCCTAGAAAAGCTCTCTTGAGATTGTAACTAGTATAACTACTTACTGAGTATCTCTACTTGCCTTATAAACATCTTAAGCTCAGTACATGCACAACCAAATTTAAGATCATTCCCCACCAAATGAGTTCCTTCTTTAGAGAATTTCCTCTTTCCGAGAATGAAGCCACCATCTACCTAGTTGCTAAATTAATGTATTAGTCCATTTCTGTTGTTTATAACAAAATACACAGAACTGAGTGATTTATAAAGAAAATGAAATTTATTGCTTACAGTTTCTGAGGCTTGGAAATCCACAGTCCAAGAAACACATCTGGTGGTGGCAGCAGCGATCCCTCACATTGCAAGATAGTGGAAGCAGAGAGAGCAAAGAGAACGAGAGACTCTCCTCTTCTTTTAAAGCCCTCAGAACCACACCCCTGACCACCATTTTTAATCCATTCACTACTGCACGGTCCTACAATTCAATCACCTCCTGAAGGCTCCACCTTTCAACTACCATAATAGGATTTCCCACCCTCTTAACAGTCAGAGTGGGGGCTAAGTTTCTAATACATGAAACTAGGTTACACAATTCAAACTTCAATGAGTTTTGGGAGGACATAATTCAATCCACTATGATTAGAAACTGAGAAGTCATTCTTTCTCCCCATCTCTTACCCTGTCAACATTCAATGAATTACTAAATCACGTTAATACAAGCTCCTAAATATTTAAAAAGTTTGTCCACTTCTCCCCAGATAAATTACAACACTTCCAGTCCAGGCCATAATCATTTTTTTCCCCTAAATATTGTAATGGCCTTCCAAATATTGTCCCCACCTTCAGTCTTGTTCTTCATTAATGTAATTTCCACAATGCAGAATAATCTTCTTAAATGTAAGCTTGATAATAGAAACTCTCTGCTAAATATTCTTCTATGGCTTTCCATAGAAGAAAAACATAAAACTCCTTAAACTCAGCTTTGAATAAGGCCTTAATCTCTCTGCCTATCTTCTTATTCTTACTTGATACTCTAAACTTTAGCCATATTAAATTTTAAGTTATTCAAACTTGCCATGCCTCACATCTCCAAAACTTTATGCATTCTGTATACTGCCTCCCAACACTAACAACCCTGCCCAGCTAACTCTTCATCAGTTTAGAAGTTATTCCTTCAAGAAGCTTTCCCTGACACTCCTTCAATTTGCATATTTATCATAGTACCCACCCCACTATTGTAATTGCTTGTTTAATTATCATAATTCTTTTATTTGCCAAATACTCATTGAGAGCCCATTATATAATAAATACTGGATTCTCCTCTGTAAATAGAATTTAGTCAATACAGGGTGTATTGCAGAAGCACATTTGGGATGTGAAAGAGGTCCAAGAAATGCTTCTTAATGCCTTGTGTTCCCATCTCTTTCCCTACTAAATTAAATCAGAGCCAATTTCATAATAGTTTCTGGGGTTTTTGAATTTATTAACACAGTAGATGGTAGATATGGTAGATAAATATTTAATCTCATTAACTGTTGGGTTTTTAAACGCATACAAATATTTTTTGCATTGTAAGAGATCACCGTCCAGTCATAACTTTCTACCCAGCAGAGTTTTTCTTTGATATCACTTTGTATATAATGGAGTGCAAGAAGCAAAGAGGCAAAACTACTACAGTGAAAAATGTGTGACTTAGAGTCAGAACACTGTGGTTAGTAATTCTGCCACTTACTAGGTATGTGTCCTTGGTCAAGACCCTTAACCTCTCCGAGCCTCAATTTCCTCATCTGAAAAAGGCAGTTACAAAAATCAAATGAGGTAAGAGGAAAATAAAAGCATAGCACAAAATGTAAAGGGCTATCTAAAATGCTGTATATTATTGTTATTGCTATCAGAGCCAATACAGATCAGGTCTCTCTAACTTTATAAAGCAACAGGATTTCCAAATTTTATCCTTCATCTCCCCTTTACCATTTAGTAGGCAGACTTTTGTACTTTAATATACAAGGAAAACCAAGCCAAAAAATTAATAAGTATTATTAAAGTACTAAAGAAGCAAGACAGAGCATCAGCCTATGAAACTCCAGAATTTGTATGTATGGACGCCCCCCAACCCAAAAAAAGAAATCAGCCCACATTTTTTTTTTTTTTTTGACTGCGAGGGTAGGTGGCACAAAAGAGTAATTCTCCGAACCATTTCTCAGTAAAAAGGTAACTCACTGAGCTAAAAAGTCAGGATATCTGGGCTCATGGACTAGTTTAGCCACTAACTTAACCACTAATATCCAGGCAGTCTAACCCACCCAACACTCTGGTCTTTTAGTTCCTTGATCTCCTTGGCTTCTATGGTCTTTTTCTTCCACTCTATCTTAGCCATCCACTCAAATGGCCACAAGTCTCAAATGGCCACTCAACTTTGCCCAGCTGTGCTACTATGCTTCTCTAGTCTGATTGCTTTCTATCTTCCAACATGAATACTATACATCTTCTCTTCTTCCTTTAAACCTCCTACCTATACATTCCTCCTCCTTTCTGACTGATTTTGCCTGATACCTTATATTTCATTGAGAAAAAGAGAATCCATTTCAGGCAGAAACTCTTTCACCTTTGATCACTGAGTCTACACATCTGTCTGCATCTCTACCCATTCTCACTGCCTTTTTATTAACAGAAATTACGTATTCATGTTCCCACTCAAGGCCAAGACTTCTAGATATTCTCTGGATCCCATTCCCTCTGTTTCTCAAAAACTTCAGTCCTAAAATATATACACTCTCTCTTACACCATCATTTTTTCCTCTCTGTTGGATCATTCCATTAGTCTAAAAACATGCTGAAGTATCCCCCTCTTTAAGAACCCCAGATATTCCTTTATTACTTCTATTTCTTGGCTCTCTTTCATAGCAAATTATCTTCAGATGTCTGTAGTGCTGTGTCTATTTCCTCATATTATATTTTCACTTCATTTTCACTGTCAAGGTGCATTACTATATACATTGCCAAAATCCAATGCACAGATCTCTTTATTTTACTTGATCTCTAAGCATATTTCAATATCATTGGCTGTGTTTTGTTGTCCTTGCTTTTATGCCACCACACTTCAGGTTCTCTTCCCACTTCACTTGCTATTCCTATTTCCTTTGCTGCTGCTTTTCCTGCTTTATCTCTAATCACTGGAATGTTCTCTATGAGCACACTTGCCCTAGGAGTTTTTCTGCATGCTTGTGACTTCCAAATTTGTATCTTTGGTGCCTTGCTCTCTGTACAGAACTCAAGACAGAGAACTTACTTTAGGTTTATAATAGACATATAAAGATTAAAGTAAGTAAAAAACCCCTTCCCTCCCCACTTTTTCTTCCCTAGTCTTTTCTGTTTGGTAAATGGCATAACTATCCACTCAAGCTCAAGATAAAAACCTAAGAGCTGGGTGATGATTCCTTTTTCCTCACCCCTATATTAAAAATGTCACAAAATCTGTAGGCTCTCCTTCCAAAATATAGCTCACACACATCCACTTCTCTGCCACTTCATCCCCAGCATCCGTTTTTCCTTCTTGGATTTCTGCAGTTGCCTTCTGCTACTAATCTTGCTCCCCATCGTTTCACCACATAATAGGCAGAGTGAAACTTTTTACAATGTAAATCAGGTCATATCCCACTTTAAATAAATTCCAAACTTATTTATGAGTAGCTCTCCATGCTCTTTTCAAATCCTAACATGATTTGACCCCTACCTATCTCTCCAAGTTCACCTTGTACCACTTTCTCTACATTCCAGCCACAGCAGTCTTTATGATATTCCTCAGAAGAGCCAAGCTCTTTCTTCCTTAGGGCTTTTGCAATTGGAGTTGCCTTTACCTGTAATGCTCTGATCCCAAATATTTCCATGGTTGGTTTTTATATAAATGATATCTTTCAGAGAGGCCTTCCCTAACCAATCAATCTAAAGTAATCCCTCTCCCAGTCTCATTTCATACTGTTTTACTTTACTGCACTTACCATCATCCAAAATTCCTTATCATATATTATTTACCTGTTTATTTTCTATCTTCCCTCACTGGAAGGTAAACTTCATGAGGGCAGTGATCTTGCTAGTCTTTCTTACCATTGTATTCACAATGCCTAAAACAATGCCTGGCAAAATAAGAGATTCTCTATAAATATTTGATGAATGCCAGTCCCTAAGCAAGTCACTCCACTTCTCTTTTCAAAGGTACATACTGACTAAAATGTTTGAGGCATGACTCTTCTAGGTTGTGAGAGTAATAAGTATTAATTTTTCGCAGTTCTGTTGCACAAATAACAATTCTATTTACCCCTGTGGAAAATCAGGTAGTGGAGTGTGGCCTCCTTTGGTGCCAACCAGGCCAATCGTCCCTCCCCATCGCCCAATCTGATTTTTCATTGACTCTAGGACACTCATAAAGGGCCGACAGAGACCTGGTATGGTCCTGCACAGCTCTTATAAGACTCCAGAATGATGTGTCTGGCACATCGTACGTGTGCAACAATTATCCCTAACCCTTAAAAAAGCATTCATCTGCAGTGCTTGTACACTGTGATAAAGCCAACAGGAACAAACTAGGGTGAGGGGTTTGGGGAGAGGGAAGGGTGGCTTCTCAGATCAGCCACAAATCCTGGAACACATCTCCAATCACAGGAGCATGTGAAGATTCATTGGTAGAGGTTAACCATTTGTATAACAGCCTGCGCTTAATAAAATTAATTTTGCATCTAATCTTGACCGACAGACCTCCTTTCTTACTTGCGGGTAACTGTAAAACGAGAGAAAGAAACAGAGGAAGAAGAGAGAACAAAGAAGAGACACGCGGGATGAAGGAGTAAAGAAACGAGTCTGGGAGACGAGAAAAGGTCTGTGGCTGTTTCCCGGGGTCTGGAACAGGAGCTGATGTATGCCCCCTTGAACCGAATGGGAAGGGAAAGCGTTCCTGCGGGCTACCGAAAGGGAAATGACCGTGGGAGACGAGTGACTAGATCGAAGGGTCTGGGACGGGAGAGTCAGGAAAATGGGCCATACCTAAAACTCCTTTGGCAACCCCTCGCCGGCCCGAGAGCCGCCCAGGCGCCCTGCAACCGTCTCACACGACACGCGCGGCCCCGAGGTGCTGCAGCCAGGACCCGACCTCCGCGGCGGAGGCCGACGGCAGTGGGCGGGACTAGTGGCAAAGGGCGGGACCGACGGCGGGGGCGGGGCTAGTGGCAGTGGGCGGGGCTGACGGCGGCGGGCGGGGCTAGTGGCCTCGGCCGGTTAAGCTACGTTGTGGCCGCCAGCACCGGAGGAAGCGAGGATTCTGGGACTCCCGCGAGCACGGGGTGTGTTTTTGGTCTATTCAATCCTTTGCTTTCGTCGTTTCTTCTGAATATCGACCTATCGGGTTGTAAAAGTCCAGGGACAGAGTTGACATCACTGGGCATTTTAGCCAAGCAGCCGCTTCGGGACTGTACCTGCCATAAGTAACTTGTCAAAACTCAGATCACGTTTCTCTTGAAGTTAGCTTAAATATTCTGCAGTGGTAAGAGAGCATAGTCTCTGGAGCCAAGACTGAGCTCAAAGTTCAGCTCTGCCACTTTCTAGCTATGGGATCTTAGGCAAATACATAATCTCCCGGAGCTGGTTTTCTCATCTGCAGAGGATGTTGTGGTGTTGGTGTGAGAACAAATGAGACATGGCAAGTGTCTGGAACAGGGCTGGGGACACAGTAAACACTCAATATACTGTTATCAATATAAAAACCTTTTTTATTTTATTTATTTATTTTTTTGCAGATGAAATCATGTGAAAACTTGCGTATGAAACAAACGAAAGCAGAGCTGCTCTGGTTGAAGGGGGCCCAGAAGCTTTGTGTTTTCGGTCCGCAAAGTGGTCCATCAAGTTCCTCTAACGGAATTCCCAAGCTCCCTAAAATAGACGAAAAACAACTGTTAATGGGGAAAGTCCAAACTTCTTAGAAAGAAAAACTGCCTTTTCCTACCTACCTTTTCTCTTAACACTCAAAACTTTTACTCCTGAACACCAGGAGTAGTATTTCGTCTACTAGAAGTATTCTCCTCCTTTTCTTATTCATCATTGAAGATTCGATTCAAATTATGACTCTTTCTTGGGTGACTAAATAAGAAATTATCTTATTGTAACATCCTCTGAACCTTAAGTGTGGTGAAGACATCGCAGCAGGATTCTAAGTTATTTTCGCTCTTTTTTTAGGAGAGTAGAATGGGTATTTGTAATTACGGGGTTAAGGAAATGCTTTGTTCTCCTGGAAAAAGCGGATAGATCCCCCAGGATACTGGGAGGAGGGACAAATGGTAGACATGGGAAGGAGGACCTTTGCTACGAGTCTGATGGCCCCCGGGCACTGCTCTGTGCTCCAGAAGCAATGGACTTCTGGAGAGTTAAGTGCTTTAAGATCCATCTAGAGAACATGGAGGCACATCAACAAATAGAGTTTTGGAATTCTCTATTCCAGCAGGTCAAGGGGCTCAGGCTAAATTTAATCTCAGTTAATCAACTAAAAACTGTGATATTACTCGCTCCAAAAATGGCATGAAGCAATTCCCATCTGTTAGAACTACATAAATGATTCATGTAGAAATGTAATGTTCTGAAACATTTTTTAAAAAGTCCTTCATTTATTTAAAGACTATATAATGAAAACAATGGTTTAAAAAAATTTAAACAAACATCTGATACCTTTTCTTGTAAAAAATTAATAGTAATTTAAAAATAATTAAATTGACTATATTTCCAATGATGCCCTAGAAAACAAAAACTTTTGAGCAACAAGAACCTTACTCATGACAGCATTTTAAAACTAAATTTGACAGGATAAAACAGTTTTAAAATATATCCTACACAGTGGTTTCATACTTCTGAAAGCACTTCAACGTAAATCAAAATTTGTCCAACAATCTAGTGCCACCTTTATTTTCTTTTCTTATCGCTCACCAGTTCTCTTTATCAGTCTCAAGTGCTAATCACTTACTATGCTCCATGCTTTGTTTTCAAACTTTGCTAATATGCCAGCCTTTCACCTAGTTGTTCCTGTCTTCACCTTACTCCCTAATATTAACCCACTCATCCAAATCCTTTCCACTCATGAAGGTCCAATTTAAGTATCACATCCCCTAAGAAATTTTCCTGAATTTCCCCACTTAAAACTTTAGAACTGTTCATTTGTATTACAGCTGTTTTTCATTTCTTATAAGGCAAGTATCATGTCTTATTCATATTTGTATTTCCTACACTGCCAATCTCCCACTAGAATTCAAGTTGCATTGAAAACAGAGCCCTTGAATCTTTTTTTTTTTTTTTTTTTTTGTCTTTTTGTTCCGTGTCCGGCAACGGATCGCAACCCTCAGTGTTGCCCCCGTACCGGACCAGGGACCGGCAACGGGATTGCAAACCTCGGTGTTGCTCCCACGCCTCGCTCAGCCAGTGAGCGGGAGCCGGTCTGTATGTGGGATCCGAACCCTCGGGCGGCAGCGCTGCCGCGCCTCCTAAGAGGCGCACTATCCAGTGCGCCACTGGGCCGGCCCCCCCTTGAATCTTTTTTTTTTTTTTTTTTTTTGTCTTTTTGTTCCGTGTCCGGCAACGGATCGCAACCCTCAGTGTTGCCCCCGTACCGGACCAGGGACCGGCAACGGGATTGCAAACCTCGGTGTTGCTCCCACGCCTCGCTCAGCCAGTGAGCGGGAGCCGGTCTGTATGTGGGATCCGAACCCTCGGGCGGCAGCGCTGCCGCGCCTCCTAAGAGGCGCACTATCCAGTGCGCCACTGGGCCGGCCCCCCCT
>NW_007726199.1:875788-888015 GCF_000696425.1 Galeopterus variegatus
ATCAAAAGGGTGTGACATGTCTTCTCAGAGTAATAAAAATGTTTAAAACTTGTGGTAGTGATGAATGCAGAACCCTAAGGGCCACTGAACTGTGTACTTTTTTTTTTTTTTTTTGTTTTTTGTCTTTTTGTTCCGTGTCCGGCAACGGATCGCAACCCTCAGTGTTGCCCCCGTACCGGACCAGGGACCGGCAACGGGATTGCAAACCTCGGTGTTGCTCCCACGCCTCGCTCAGCCAGTGAGCGGGAGCCGGTCTGTATGTGGGATCCGAACCCTCGGGCGGCAGCGCTGCCGCGCCTCCTAAGCGGCGCACTATCCAGTGCGCCACTGGGCCGGCCCCCCCTTGAATCTTTTTTATCACTGTATTCCCTAGTACTTAGCACAATGCCTGGCACATAGGAGGCAAGTCATAAGTGTACTTTGAGGGAGGGAATGAATGGATTTTAAAACATAAACTCCATGAAGGCTGGATTTCTCTGTTTTACTCATTGCAGCAAAATGAATATTTGAATACTGCCAGATGAATAAATAGTTCTTGAAGGCTTAGCATTCATTATAGACAACAAAAATTCTTCAATTGAAATATCTTCACAAAAGTCAAATGTAAAGTACTTATGTTGCCTTTTGCCCACCTAACTGAGTAACTGATATATCTTTCTGAACATAAGGCATTCCCCAGAAGTGCAGGAATAAAATTTAAAAGAACGAAAATGAAATGGGTGTTTATAGTAAGAATAATTTTAGTCTTCTTCCTTGTATTCTGTGTTCTAAATTTTGTGCAATAAAAATGTATTATTTCATAATCATAAAAGATAATCAACACTATTTTTAAAAAATTTAATATATGAGATCATTTGCAAATGTATGACTGAGGAAATTCAGAGGACTTGGGAAATCCAAGTTCAATCAAGGTTATTTGGGATTAATACCAAAGAGAAAAATACTGGTATGTGACAATAACTTAAAGAGCTGAAACCTAATCAGTCAGCCTGGAAAAAAAAAATACTTCTCAGAAAGGAGATGTATAGCACTGACCCTAGGGGGAAAAAAAGGGCATTGAAGAACAAGTATTTACAGCGTTTGTTTAGTCTTGATGATGTCCCTGGATCAAGAAGGCTTTCAATAAGTGTTTGTTGAATGTATCTAGTTTCAGAACCTGCAAAAGTAGAGGACCAGAGGAGTATTAAATTTATGGTACCCCCACCAAATTTTACCTAACCAATGAAGTTCAGTTTGAAATACCCATCTGCTCTTTGATCTAAATTAATCCAGTGCAAATTAAGAACATAAACACTAAAGAAATACAGTACCATAGAGTAACCACAGTAGGCTAACATAAAATTGAAGCCTAGTTAGAAGAGGTGAATATTAAACTAGTTTTGAATAGAGGTGAAAGCCATGGTAGAAAGGGCTGGACCAGTAGTCTAATGAAGTGAGGAATGGACAGGTTTTATGCAGATTGGCTTGGTGGTATTAGAATATTCACAATTCATTCAATACATATTCAGCATATACGTCAAGATTACATTGAACTTTGAATTCTAGGTTAAAGAATTTAGGCGAGATATGACAAGAAGTAATAAACACTTCAAGTATACATATATATGTGTATAAAAAGCTGTAAACTGTATTTGAACATGATTATTTTAGCAACTAGGCAGGAAATGACCTAGAGAGAAAAGGAACTTATGGGTGAGACACAAAAACAGAGATGGACTGTTGCTAAGTGGGATAAAATGTGACCTATGCAAATAAGACTTTCAGATAAGCCTTTCTTATATATTTTCTCTGCTGGCATGTCACAATGTATGAAATTCCTGCCGTAGAAGTCACTCTTCTAGTTTAAGATACTGTCTTCCAAAAACCTTTGTTAACATGCAAGAATATGCTACTAAGTGATGGTAACACCCAACACAATGGTAGTTCTGGCCCCCAGATGTGATCTTTCATTCCACCCAGGAATACATATGCTTAGCTAGATACAATGCTCAGCCTCCTCACAGCTGGAAATGGTCATCACCAAGAGAATGTAAGAGGAGAGATGTATTACTTGCACTTTCTTTTTTCCTTCTTCCTGAGGGCTAGAAAGGAGACATGGGAGAGATCCTCTTTAACCCATGTGCTAAGTTAGGGCACAGCAGAGCTTCATGACAGAAGGACATGGGTATCTGAACAGACCTCATGAGGAGAGAAACCCTGCCAGCATCAACCAAACAGCCAGTTTCAGGAGAAGGAAATAAAATTCGATTTTCTTTCAACCACTGTATCTTTTGTTTCTTCATGAGAGCAGCTTATATTATCCTAATTAATATACTATTTATGAAGCCAGCATATATCAGAAAATTAGCTATCTCTCACCTAGCGAACTGGAAGAGCCTGAAGATGTGGGTCACAAGAAACAAATAAGAAAGGGCTAGATCAGAACACTTTCTAGGGGAAGAAAGACTCAGATGGGCTGCTGGAATGAAGGACTCGGGTGGTCAGCTGGGGGATAGGATAAAGTCTTTTGACATCCAGATGGGGCAAAAGGAAGAACCAATGAAGATACTTGGTGTACTTTAAAATTCTGGTGGGACCAATCAGTTACAATAATTCACAGAAAGGTAGTAAAAGAGGTAGAAATGGAGAAGAGGCAGATTAGCAGGCAAAGTAAGGTAGAAATTGAGGGAATACATTATGATGTTTAAAAACAAAAAGGGAAGAGAAACAATTCAAGGCTTGGAACATCACCACCCACATGGAAAGGGAAAGGGCTAAAAATGCTGTTTAAAGAAACAGCCAGGCTTTTGGTTCTACTACGTTTCCAGCTTAAACATTACATATTTAAATATCCATTTTGATAAAAGTAGCCTCTTGTAGGAGCTTTCTAATCATTATGTTCAGCATTCTCTCTTTTCACCTCTAAACTTGTATAGAAGTCTCTCCTTGAACTTCTTCCTCTTTATTTTGATGTTGAACTTTCTGGAGAAGCCTGGGGCCCAGCAGACCAATAAGTAGGCTTCCAATTGGGGCTGTGATGAGGATGGCCAAAAATGCCACTGTTAAAACATCCATTCCATATGCTTCTAACTGTTTCTCTTCATGTGCTCTTGCTGTGTCCAAAGCCACAGATCCTATTGCAGCCTATAAAAGTTTAAGGGTAAAATTGGAAACATAAGACAAGCACATATAAAAAAGTGAATTGTTGTATCATTTGCAAAAACAAATTCTTGTTCTTTTGCTCAATTAAAAAAGTTCTATTCGTCTTCTTTCAAAGTGTACGGTAGTTGGTTTTGATTATCTAAAATCTCCTTGCCCTTGCATGAGGACAGACTGATGATTCATATGTACCTATCTGCATAAGGTAGGGTTACATAAATATTAGGCAAATACATTTCAAAACACAAGGTAAATATAGACTCAAAATATTACTTTAATATAATGCAAAGTTCTATGTACTAAATTTCTTCTAAATAAAGATGAAAGTTACTGGTTGTCTTATTCTTTTATCTTCAGGGATTTGGAATTAAGAAAGAACAAGATGGAAACAATGCAGTGATACTTACTGAAGATGGCGAAGTTTTAAATAAATATGTATTGCTTTTATAGTCTAAACTAATACAGACATCATGAAACATAAAAGTGGTAGGTACCTTTAAAACTTGAAGTTAATCTTATTAGGTATTTGGCTAACTCTTTGTCTCAGGAGTTGGTGAAATGTTTTATTTAAAATGTATGTATTAGAAAGTATAATATAAATTCTCATTTTCTTTTAAGACAAAATGCAATATTATCAGTGCACATGGGGAAAAAATATATTGATCAATCTGGTTATCTCCTTATTCCACAGAGCAGAACAATGTTAGTCTCTAGATAATGAAACAGAAGAGAAAATATCAATGTGCATCACACACAATGGCAGAGACTACTAGTTGCCCACAAATATCTCACTGTCCTTTTTCCCTTCTATAACAGAACTCCTGAGTTTTAGCTGGTCTCTCCAAATAGAGACCTTTTGTTTTTCCAGCTTCTTTTGCCAACTACATGTAGCTGTGTATCTAAGAGAAGTGAGTGGAAGTAATAAAAGCTATGTGTAGATTGTTCCCTGAAAAGGAACAGGCATACATATCTTGTTCTTTTCTCCCTTCCCACTGGATGAGAAATGGTGAAAGTTGAACCCATGGATGGGAGGCACATGCTGAGTATGGTGGTCTCTCTACCAGCGCTGGGATGCCCATCCTGGACCATTGGTGGGAGAGAAATAAAACTCTATCTCATTTAGGCTCTGTATTTGGAGGCTCTTTACTACTGCAGATTACCCTGTGCCATAACAAACTTGACATTTAATGAATTCTTGACAAGAACTGCACATATTACATTATGACGTATCTTTCTCTTTCAGTTCTCTATTGTATATGTATGTACATTTGGGGGTTGTGGTTTAAAATATATTTCTTATAGTAGGCCATGGACCAAAAAAGTTTAAAAAACACTAATACAGAAAATATACACATAAGAAAGTCTTGTTTTTTGTGCAGTGCCAAAAGAAAAAAGAAAATTCTATATAATACTTGCTTCCACAGGACATACGTTATCCAACACATCCTAGATAATTTCTCTTTATTTTAAAATTTGCTTTGATGGTAGGAAAGTGCCATCTTTCAAATTTTAATGTTTAGAAACAAATATTTCATACCTAAACTATTAGAGTCATTATTTTGATATTTACCTACAGAAGTTACCAGAAGTAGTGTGGAAGTAGAGATACTTTTAGGGAAAAATAATTCCATTTATTTTAGTACATTATTCTCACAGTATTCTTAGCTATTATGCCTCAGACATCTCTGAAAATTTGATGGAAAAAAAATCTTTTCTGGAATAATGTGCAAGCCCACAACCACATAAAATCTGGAATATAATTACAGAGTATACACATCCCCCAAAGCCTCCTAAATTAAGAATACCTGATTTTCACTCCACAAAAATAGAAATTTGCATATTTAAGTAATTGCAAAATAATCAGGAATGGAACAGTTAAAAATCTTGTTTCATATAATTTTTCAGAAAATATACAATACAATAAGGGATATATTAAATTTGCAACAAATCATAATCTATACACTTCTAATTTAATTAGCAATTATAGGTATTCTACCAATTGTACTGTCAACAATTTCAAGCACCTATCTATAAGTGCTTTATTTATCACTTGTTCATTGGAGAGAACAAATTTTGAGTCAAGCAAGTTAGACATTTGTGAGGACGTTCAGTTAGTTTTGCATAATTAATATCAAGTAATAATCTAGGAAATCAATAAAGCATTTTCTGAGTTGTTTTTCTTTTCTTTTCTTTTTTTTTATAGATGACCGGTAAGGGGATCTTAACCCTTGACTTGGTGTTGTCAGCACCACGCTCACCCAGTGAGCTAACCGGCCATCCCTATATGGGATCCGAACCCGTGGCCTTGGTGTTACCATCACCACGCTCTCCTGAGTGAGCCATGGGCCAGCCCTGAGTTGTTTTTCAATATATCTTCTTTTTCATTCCTTCAATATATTTTCTTTTTTATTTTTCTACATTGTATATAAAGACTTTGATTAAGCATAATTAGTCATCAATCATGTTGACATTGAAGTATTTTCAAACATTAAGATGGGCCATGCTACTTGTTTCACTCTCTTCCTGGAAGATATTGAAATGAAGAGTTAACAACTCTCACTTTGGGTGATTTAGAGAACTATGACTGATAAAAATTCAAACCCTTCCTTCCTGCTATTATTGCTTTCTTGTGGTGAAGGGATTTATTAGATTTTTGTTGTACCTTGGTGATCTAAAGAAATTTAAATGAGCTGTCACATTTAAGGAATCAATATACCAAAAATAAAACTTGTAAAGAGTAGATTAGTATAAACTCTTTTCATAATTCCAACTTTATTCGTTTTCACCAAAATTAAATAAACTCTCATTCAACATTTCAAGGCATCATGTAAAAATAGTGGCTAATATACTACGCCATCCTACCCATCATTACCTGGACTGTGGCCTTTGGAAGCCATGCAAAAGAAATAAATATCTTCTCTTTCATGTTAAAACCAGCAAAACACACCATCAGAAATGTAGTCAAAATTCGTATCAATACTGCAATGCCCAGGGTGGCAACACAAAGTCCTGTAAGAAATACTCAATTTTTAGAAATAATGAAATGCTAGGGGAGCAATATCATTTCAGGGTTACTAATTCAAAATACTATCAACAGAAATAATTGTAAAATATTAAAAATTAAAAATACAAAAATGGTTAGGCATAATATATCAAAAAATTAATATTAAGGATCAATCAGACCATTTGTTTAAAATAAGGTGTTTCCCCTAGATTAAAACCAGAAATTAATTAAACGTATTTGGATTCTTATAAAGGAGATCTGAATGTTACATCTCTTATGCTTCATAGGAAGAACCACACTTTCTTCCATGTGTTTATTTAGCAAGAATTTATTAAATGATATAATGCATAATAAGCTTTAAACTAGGTACTTGGTACACAAAAATGTATAATGTACAGACTTTGTCTATAAACCCAAAGTCAGAGGAAGAAAAACATAAACAACTAATTCATATTCTATATGGTAAGTGAAAAGTATAAACAAACTGATAAGATGGCATAGGAAAAGGAAAAAATAATATTTTCATCAAAATAGTTGAGAATTCTTACAGAGTATAAGACCAGAGGTAATATTCAGAATATTTATCAGCTAGTACAGAGGGAATCAGCCAATCAGACAGAGCTGGCTGGGCACTGACCAATTAGAATTGACACTGGCAATCTACAACATGTATTGATGTATATTAACATCACACATAGCTATGTCATTCAGTCCTTTGCTAATAAAGACAAGTTCATCTTGGTGTGCAAAATAAGGGATTGTGACTAGGGCTGCTGCAAGCTACTGGACCTGAGAATGGCATGGGCCAAAGTGACTTTTGAATGTTAGGGTGATTTTTGGAAAGCAACATTTGCTGAGTGTTTACCCTGTGCCGGGTGCTACACTGAATTTTTTTTTTTTTTTTTTCCCGTTTTGTCTTTTTTCGTGTCCGGCAACGGATCGCAACCCTCAGTGTCCCACCCGTACCGGACCGGGACTGGCAACGGGATCGCAACCCTCGGTGCTGCGCCCACACCTCGCTCAGCCAGTGAGCGGGAACCGGTCTGTATGTGGGATCCGAACCCTCGGTGGGAGCGCCACCGTGCTCCCAAGCGGCGCACTGTAGCAGTGCGCCACCGGGCCGGCCCCAAATGTGACCTTATTTTGAAAATAAGCTTATTTCAGATGTAATTAGTAAAGTTAAAATGACTGGAGTAGGGTGGGCTCCTAAGCCAATGTGACTAGTATCCTCATAAGTGATGATGTGAAGAGACACAGTGAAAACGCCACATGAATGGAAGCAGAAATTGGAGTGTTGCATCTGCAGGCCAAGGAATGCCATGACTGAATATTAAGTGCATTATTTTACTTAATCCTTAACAAGCTATGGGCTGATTAGTCCCATCTTACAGTTGCAAAAACTGAAGCTCAGAAGGGGTAAATAACTTTCTCAAGTTCAAAGGGCTGGTAAAACAACAGATAGACCTTAACAGGAGGTTCTGTTGTGAATCTGCAACATTTTTTCTATATGGAAAAGGTTTGTGGCTCTTTGTGGAAGGGTATTTCTCCCAGGTTGGTAGATATTCAAAAGTATCTGCTACCTGAAGTACAAGATACAAAGAGTTGATACCATTCTCAGAAGGAAACACTGAAGGTTTGGGGAGAGTATGATGAGGAAGTTTTAAACATACTGAATCTGAAGTTTTTTAGGACATACAAGAGGTGATATCCAATCAGCGAGTGGATATACTGACTTAGTGATAAAGATTTTCGAACTATATAGTTTATAATTGACATAACTGGTGCAGACAAAGTCAGAGAAGTGATATAGAGTGAGAAGCATAGAAGGCCTTGGAAAGAAGTTTGATGAAGAGCGGCATTTAATCTTCATATGGTTTAAAGAAGGACTCAAAGGGCTTTGGAAAATATGAAGTTTCAGAACTCAATGTAAAAGGGTGATTTTAAAAAGTCAATAGCACCAAACGCTGTGGAGAGATCAAGTAATACAAAGACTGGATTTAGCAATGTAACCTGGGTGACAGCATGGTTGTTTATGTGATCAGGCACAAACTGGACTAAAATGTATTAAGGAAGGTAATGGGAGCTGAAGTGTAAAAGGAGAATGTAGTCAATTCTTTTGAAAAATTTGAAAAGAGGAAGAGAGAGTTGGCATAATAGGTGTTAGGGAAGTGAAATGGAGAAGGGATAGGAGATATATATATAATGTATATAATACGTATTATGTACATATATTATTTTTAATATTAATTTTACTATATATTATTTTTAATTGTAGTTAAAATACACATAACATTTGCCATCTAAATCATTTTTAAGTGGACAGTTCAGTAGCATTAAGTACATTCACACTATTATGCAACCAATTTCCAGAACTTTTTCATCTTGCAAAAATTAAACTCTGTATTCATTGAACAACATCTACCCATTACCTGGAATCATAATGTATTAGTCTTTTTGTGACTAGCTTATTTCACTTAGCATAACATCCTCAAAGCTCATCCATGTTGTAGCATGTGTCAGAATGGAAGGCTTTTTTTTTTTTTAAGAGAGATTAAAGACTTTAAATTCTGAAGAGGAAAAAACTATGACTAGAATATATGAAGATGTATGAGAAAAGGAGAGGAATCTATATGTGAATTTAGAAGGTGGTAGCAGGGGATGAGATTCCTAGTACAGATGGAAGAATATAGTGATAGGAGGAAAGGAGGAAATAATGAGTATATGTATGCAAATTAATTTTTAAGTGCAGTGCTATAAATCAAGAGTTTTAATATAACGACTTTTAAATATGTGAATGAATAAAAGAATGAAAGAACAAACATTTCTATTCCATGGGTACATAACAAAGAACTAACTAGTTATCTTTAAAATTCTGGCCCTTGATCAGAACAAGGCTAGATGAACATTCTTGTCCTTGGAAAAAAATTTTAAGGCCTGAATTTTTTTTTTTTTCGTGACCGGTAAGGGATTGCAACCCTTGGCTTGGTGTCATCTGCACCGTGCTCAGCCAGTGAGTGCACCAGCCATCCCTATATAGGATCCGAACCCGCGGTGGCAGCACTGCTGCACTGCACTCTCCCGAGTGAGCCATGGGGTCGGCCCAAGGCCTGAATTTTTTGGATGGTGGTCAGTAGTGTCACTTTTCTATTTCAATCAATATTAAAGGTATAAAGTTTACTGTCTTAGATGGACAGACATTATTTTCTAACCAACTACTCTAAAAAATTTAGATCATAATTAACTTTTTATATAATTGTGACAATGGGAACCACTGAACACATACCTACTGAAGATAGTTCAACTGGATATAAAAAGAGTTGATATCAGCAAGAGTACCACTTTGAAATTCTTACCAACAGTTTCTGGTCTGAGAGATGCAATAGATACCTCTGCTCCAATCAGTCCAAAAAGAAGGGGCTGAAAAATGTCCCAGGCAACTGCAATTATCTTTTCAGCCTCAGCCTAAAAGAAAAACAAACATCACACACACACACACACACACACACACACACACACACACACACACACACACACATTTTTATTATGTGAAGTTACAAATACCAAGAATTTTACCAATTTGAAATTTGAGTCATTTGACCTGAGATAGGCTTTATTTCTTTGGCATCTATAAATAGGAAGTTAACTAGAACAGAGCAAAAAAATTGCATGAAGACATTTCTAACACAGTTGAGATATATGAGCTGCTTTAGCATACTAAGTATTGGTTTGCAAATGGATGTTAATTATAAAGATTCTCATAAAGTAATCTTAGGACTCCTACGTCTGAACACGTTGCATGTATGCATGTGCGTGTGTGCATGTGTATGTACATATTATAATATATAGTAATATTTTATAGTTTAAAATTTTATGTTAACTTTCACTAAACAATACGATTTAGAGAACTTATAATATTAGTTCATTTATCTAGATATGCATCTCATTATTGCTGCATAGTAATCTATAGTATGGAAGTACCATAGTTTATTCAATAATTATTGATGAACCTTTACATTGTTTCCAATTTTACTTTATCTTTACAAAAAAATACTGTTTAAGGTTGTCTCAAATCATGTACAAAAATAAAGTCAGGTATAGTAAAGCGCTGTGCCAGGTATCAGTTTACTGCCCCTCAGCTCCAATTCCTCTTTCATCGTTGCTTAGGAGAAAATCGAGCTTGGCTTCTTATACATTCCTCCTTTGCCAGCTAGCACCATGTTAAACTTTGTCAGTAGAGGGCGCTGAAGAGGTAATACAAGCGGAAGGTGCTTTTCTTTCCGGTTTCTGGGGCTCCTCCCATCCGGATCCTTCAGCATTCACTGGTTTCTTCGGCACCAGGTTCTGACAGCCCGGGTGGCTTCTCCAGCAGTGCAGGCGGCTGGCATCTAGAGGCCAGCAGCTTCCCCCAGCATACCCCTGGGTCGGTTTCACATTAGACTCTCTTGGGCAAGATACCTCCCCTTGCATCCTAGAGGGTGGATTTTCTGCTATTTGGAGGGTGGATTTCCAGCAAATTCGGCAGGCACAGCACCACAGTGACTTCTCTACCATTCAGTGAACCAAGGTTCTAACGAGGTCTGGATCTCAGCTCTGCAGGCAGGATTGGGTAGAGGAGAAGTGGAAGCGGGGTGCTCTATATAACAGCCTTAGGGGTTGACAGCTGCTATTCCTATATTCTTTAGTGATCTCTTAATTCTTATTAGCCTATACTCTGTTACTCTGATCCCTGATATGGTTAATAATAAACCTTTCCTATACTAGTTACTGTGTGATTTCGCTTTCCTGATAGGACACTAAGTGATACAAGTACTAACTTCATAGCATATAATGCAAAGATCTTAGGAAAAGACTGACGCAATTGACTATAGTAAAATTAAAATGTTTGTGGCAAAAGAAACCATAAACCAATAAAAAAAGTGATGATTAGAAGAAAATATTTGTACCATGTATAACAGAATAAGTAGCGTTAGCCAATCAGTAAGAAAAAGACATAGACCCTAACAGAAAAATAGGCCATGTATATGCACAAGTAATTCACAGATAAAGAAATGCCAGTGGCCAAAATACTTTAGATGCTAAAATTTAGTAATCAGAGAAACACAAATTAGAATGATAAACCTTTTTTGGGAGGCCCACCACAAGGGAAAAATTCTAAACTGTTTTAATATCCAGTAATTTGTGAGATTGTAAGGAAAACTCTCACTAATTGATAGGAGAGCAAATTGCTAATAGTTTTTTTGGAGGGTAATTTAGCAGTACCCTTACAGTGTCTAAGTATTTACATTGAATAGTTTTTTTTTTTTTTCAATTGACTAAAAAGAATCTATATTTTTGGATGACATTTTTATGCTTACAATTACACATCTTTAGAAACCTGAAATTCCATATATATTCAGCAGTTTGACAAAGGAGGATTACATTTCTCTATTTTCTTCATTTTTATTATTTCTGGTATGTCTATTAGGATGAAGATTCTATTTCCATTTAGCTTATAAATGTTGAAAGAGAGAGAGCATATGTGAGGGAATTGATTGATTTATATAATAGTTCTTTTCCTATAGCATACAAAAAATTACGTTTCACATTATAAGGAATCAGATAATGATTTAGGTTCAAATCTGCCACCCACTAATTACAAGCCACTTGCCTGTCAGCACCTCATTTTTTTCATTTGTAAAATGAGAGGTTTATATTAGATAACATCCATGATCCATTATCATTTAATGACAATGACTAGTTCTTTCAAAACTGGGATCCAGTTACCACCCTTCCACATATCTTTAAATTCTACCTTTTAATTTAGTTTTTAGAGTATATCATAGCTAAAGCTCAGACTTTAGATGATACTCATAGTAGTAAAGAACAAGAATCAACTCCATTAATTTTAGGTTGCTTAATTTTTTGTTGCTGTGACTAATTGTTTAAGGGAAGTCCTCAAATGTATTTCATATACTCAGAACACCAACAAAAGTGGAAGGACTAAAGAGTTTTCTCTTTCAAATTATTTTTATTTCTAAACTGTAGACAAAAGCCACAGTTCGTTTTTTTTTTTTTTTTTTTTTTTTTTTTTTTTTTTTTTTTTTTT
>NW_007726199.1:889015-899822 GCF_000696425.1 Galeopterus variegatus
TTTTTGTCTTTTTTCCGTGTCCGGCAACGGATCGCAACCCTCAGTGTTGCCCCCGTACCGGACCGGGGACCGGCAACGGGATTGCAAGCCTCGGTGTTGCACCCGCGCCTCACTCAGCCAGTGAGCGGGAGCCGGTCTGTGTGTGGGATCCGAACCCTCGGACGGGAGCGCCGCCGCGCTTCCCAAGCGGCGCACTATCCAGTGCACCACCAGGCCGGCCCCACAGTTCGTTTTTTGATTACAACACTTTAGACTAGTTGAATATCAGACATGGGTTTATACATTATAAAACTTAAAAATGGGAGAAGAGTAATAATGTGTCTTCTTATGGCTTTTTCATAATGTCAAAACTAAAATCAATTTGTTTATAAAGAAAATGGAGTCATTCAATAGGCTAAGTATAAGAAAAGAAGAGCCTAGGGTAAGGAAGACTGTGTTGTCCTTTGAAAATTAAGGACACTTTACACATCTGCATGCACCATTATCTTCAAAAATATAAATCACTTTCAAGGATGGACAAAAGGAGAAAGTTAAGAGAAATAGGTTTTATCATGAGTTAATTATCTACTTAAGTTGATACTTCTCTTCTTAGAGAGAACATTTCAAGATCCAGAAAATCCAAAATATATCAGGAAAAAAAATCCCATAACTATAAAGGTCATTTGAAGAAGCACTGGACTGAAAATAGATGGAAAAATAGGTGAAAGAGGCTTTAAAAAGGTGAGTGCACTTAAATACAACAAATGATAAGATTAATGATCATAAAGAACACCAAGCAGAAAAATAAGAAATATCAGAAAACTACAGATATAAACGAATTTTATAAAGTATTTCAGCTTTTCAAAGTATAACAACTCAACAAGAATATTGCTATAGTACTGTAGAGTTTACAAGAGTGTCATTTCCATTTCCCCACATAATAGTCACAACAATTTTTTTTTTTCTTTTTGTCTTTTTTACTGACCGGCAACGGGATCGCAACCTTCGGTGTTGCGCCCGGACCACGCTCAGCCAGTGAGTGGGAACCGGTCTCCACATGGGATCCGAACCCTCGGTGGGAGCGCCGCCACGCTCCCAAGCGGAGCACTCTCCAGTGCGCCACCGGGCCAGCCCAGTCACAACAATTTTTAAAGATATTATTGTCTTCATTTTATTGAGAAAATAGTATTAGAGAAGGCAAATGACTTGTTTGAGATTACACAGCTAGAAAATGGTAGAATTGGGATTGGAATCCCAAACTCCATTTTTAAAATCTTGTGCTCTTTTTAGTATATCATGCTGCTCAGGAAGTAGTTATAAAAATAATAAAGGCTAATATTTAGAGTGTATTCTGTGACTAAGCACTTAGCTAAGTGCTTTGTATAGCTTAATCCTACACTCTATCAAGTTGCTATTATCATTTCCAATTTTAGAGAAAAGGAAATGAAGACTGAGAAGTTAAATAACTTGTACATGGTCATGCACTGATTAAATTATAAAGTTGAGATTAACCTGAGTAGTCTGAGCTTTTAGACCCTGTGTCATTACTACAGAACAAAGGAAGAAAAGGAATTCAAACTCTGAACTCATTGATTTGGTGTCTCCAGAACTAAGAATTTTCCTGAATATTAAATGAGGAAAGATATGAAGAATGCCTGCCATGTAACTGATTCAATGAACATTACTAGTTCTCTTTCCTTTTTTTTAGGGAGCCATTTTGATATACTCAAATGATGTATTCTCATCCTGGCTCTGCCACTTACTAGCTTTCTGACCTTAGGTAATTTATTTATATCTGTAAACCTAGGTGTCTTCATTTGTATAATGGGCCTAATATCTACTTTTCAAGGTTATTGTTAAGAATAAATGAGATAACATATGTAAGATTTCACTGAGACAGAGATCTTTGAGAAACAACAAAACTCAGAGGAAAGCTCATAATAAGACTTCTGACTATGTGAAAATATAAGATATGTAAATGTTAAAAATGAACAATATAAAAAGTCACGAAGGGCTAATATTATATATGGAGGGGTGTGTGTGTGTATCTTACAGATAACGAACACATCATGCTTCAGAAGATAATGGACAAAAGACCTATCAAGGAAAAAGAAAAAATACAAGTGGCTAAACATGAAAAACTCTTCAATTTCACTGTTAATCAAAGAAGCATAAAAGAAAACAAGATACCATTTTTTACCTATCAGTATGGCTAAACAATAAAAACAATAATATTTTAAGTCAGTAGTTCACAGTGTGATCCTCAGACTCACCTGGACTTTTGTTATTAGTACAAATTCTTAAGCCCCACCATAATCTACCTAAATCAGAAATTTGAGGGTAGGGCCCAGCACTCGAATTTAACAAGCCTTCTAGGTAATTATTTTTTTTCCTTTTAGTCCATATGTATTTTATTTTATGTATTTATTTTTAAATTTATTTTTTTATTTATCGTTATATAATGTAGTTGTTTTTGTGGCCCTTTACCAATTCCCCCCTTACTGACCTCCCTCTCCCCCTTTCCACCCCCATCAACATCATATTTTCCAGGTAATTTTGATGTATGCTAATGTTTGAGAAACACTATTCTAAGCTGATG
This sequence comes from Galeopterus variegatus, assembly GCF_000696425.1. Lineage (NCBI taxonomy): Eukaryota > Metazoa > Chordata > Mammalia > Dermoptera > Cynocephalidae > Galeopterus > Galeopterus variegatus. The sequence goes on from NW_007726199.1 coordinate 891,594, forward strand.
AAGTTGTAATGAGATACGTAACTGATGTATTACTGCTGGAAAAATAAATGGCTACAAACTCTAGAAAGCGGTTTGGCAATATGTGCCAAAAACCTCAAAATGTTCATATTATTTGACTCCCAAATTTCACTGTTGGAATCTGCCCTAAGGAAATGATCATAAATGTGTTTCAGCATACTGTAAAATAGGAGAGACTGGAAATAAATCTAAAGTTATAAAGGAATGGTGGAAAGAAAACCTATTGTACCTTGGAGTTCTGGTACATCCGTGTGTGTGTGTGTGTGTGTGTGTGTGTGTGTGTGTGTGTGTGTGTGTGTGTGAGAGAGAGAGAGAGAGTGTGTATAAAGAGAGATATATAGTAATTAGCAAGATAATAAATATGAAAAAATGTTAATAGTTCTCTTTCTGGGTGTGGGATTCATCTTTTTTGTAATCAGCCGGGCTGGGGGCAATTCAGGCAAAGTCATGGCAAATGCAAAGAGAACAATGCTTTATAATGTCTTTTTTGCAAAACTCACATTATAGTTTTTCTGAAGAACAGTGTAATTAGAAATTATCAAAGTATCTCTTCCCCTCTTTTTTCTATGTCCATAGTCAAAGCCCACTTACCGTAGGCATCAGTCTCCCTTTGATTTCTCTGTTGCTAAAACTACTCTATTATGCTCTATTCTGAATGATATAGCTCTTATTGTTTATTCTTTTTATCCTATAATTTATGACTTTAGAGACAACTTTAAATTGCGAAGTTTAGAATTATAATATTTTTAATACACTTGGTATGGGTTACTAAAATAGATATCAAAATATAAAAATGTGCCCTGCATAATAATGCTGCAGTTGTATTATAGGGTAGTACTAGCTGGATTTAAGCTCAGTGCCACTTTCTAATTTTGTGACCCTGGACATGTTATTTAAGTCTTTCTGACTTACAGTCTCTTTTAAGTAGAAACTGCTATAGTACTTTTTCAAAGATTTTTTTTTGTGAAAATAAAAGAGAATATCCACTTAGTGCCTAGCACAGAGCCATACAGAGTAACAACAAAAATTTATTAGTTCCCTTCTGTCTTTTTATCCATGACAGTATAATATAATGAGCTGGATTTAATTTTTTTTTTCCTTTTTGTCTTTTTTTCGTGACCGGTAACGGGATCGCAACCCTCGGTGTCGCGCTGGTACCGCGACCAGCAACAGGATCGCAACCCTCAGTGTCGCACCCGCACCGCGCTCAGCCAGTGAGCGGACTGGTCTCTATATGGGATCCGAACCCTCGGCGGGATCGCCACCGCGCTCCCAAGCGCCGCACTCTACTGAGTGCGCCACCGGGCCGGCCCAGATTTTAATTTTTGAAAAATTTTAAGAAGTGACAACAGAAAGCATTTACCTGTAAAAATTCTATTTGAAGAAATTTACTACAAGCATATTCGAGAACTTTCTTTTTGCATAAATGAAATAAACCAAAATATTTAAATAGTTACAGAGCTGTTGGCTTTAGGTGATAGAATTATAGATGATTTTTCTCTGTCTTTAAAAAAAAAGCTTCCAAAATTCAACAGTGAGCATATATGGCTTTCATACTCAGAAGTAAACTTTTTTTTTTTCCTTTTTGTCTTTTTTTACTGGCCAGTAACGGGATTGCAACCCTCGGTGTCGCGCCCGTACCGGGGACCGGCAACGGGATCGCAACCCTCAGTGTTGCGCCCGCGCCACGCTCAGCCAGTGAGCGGGAACCGGTTACCACATGGGATCCGAACCCTCGGTGGGAGCGCTGCCGCGCTCCCAAGCGGTGCACTCTCCAGTGCGCCACCGGGCCGGCCCAGAAGTAAACTTTATTTTTAAAAATATTCTCTTTATTAAATATTTTTTTAATGCTGAAAGAAGGTTACCGTTAAGAAGTTAAGGTAATGTTGTGGTGAGGAAAATATGGCATATATACACAATGGAATACTACTCAGCCATAAAAAAGAGAATGAAATTCTACCATTCACTGCAACATGGATGAGCCTGAAGAAAATCATGTTAAGTGAAATAAGCCAGGCACAGAAAGAGAAATTCCACATGTCCTTACTCATAAATGGGAGCTGAAAGAAAGAAAGAAAGATAGAAAGAAAGAAAGAAACAATCACCATAATACTGTGAACTTTCAGAAGGAGAGAACAGAACTATGGTTCTAGAGATGAGAAAGGAGGAGGGGAGCGGGGTCAGTGAGAAATTGGTTAATGGACACAATGAATGATTACGTATTGTAATGATGAATATGCTAATTATACTGATTTGATTATCACATATTGTACAAGTATTGATAGTCAACTCTGTACCCCACAAATATGTACTATCAATTATGTACTTGTATCACAAGTATTGATTGTCAACTCTGTACCCCATAAATATGTACTATCAATTATATTTCAATAATAAAAAAAAATTTTTTTAAAAAAGAAGGGGCAGTGTGTAAAATGCTAATATCTGTCAAACTTCCCAGATCTTTGGACAAGGGGTCCCAATGCAAATACAGTAGCATCCGTTACCTAAATGGCCTCTTTGTCCTGGGGCAAAAAAGTAGTCCAGAGGGCTTCAAAGAGCTGGGTACATTAGTCAGCAGCCCAGGCTGGGAAGGAAGACAGGCAGCTCTAAGTCCTTAGGGAGAAGCAAGGGGGGGCAGCACATTCCTTTGTCTTGAGCTGAGGTTAGACAGAAGACTGACCAGTGGTGGGTGAGAGCCTTGCCAGAGCCCACAAGGAAAGTGAAGCCATGGGAAAACAAATGTTTTGATAACAGCCAATGTTTATGAGATACGAGGGATGATAAGAGTGTCCAATTTATTCTAGGAAGTTTCCCTTTTTGCTTTGCTCTTGTTGGACGTTGAGTTACTTGAAATCAGAAAATAAAAGTTGATATGATAATACAGGTGCTCCAAAAAAAAAACAAAAACAAAAAAAAAGACCAAAAAAAGAAAAGACCTGAACTAAGCTAAGCCTCCTGAAAAAGCAGCAAACCTAGGTGCCTGCCCATCTAGTACCTAGAGCAGGGATTAAAAGAAATTCTCCCCTTTCCCCTAAGCCCAATCCATCTCAGACCACATTCCTATGGGCTCAATACCCTTCTGGACATGAAGCTTCAGGCAGCTCTACCAACCCATCCCTCTTTTAAAGTGAGATGACTCACAATCATACTTGTCCTAACATTATAATCACATCTTATAAAGTGATAGCCTTCTATTTGAATGCTATTTACCCACAATGAAATTCTGTCTCTAGTAGATGGCCACAGAAGTGTGATTATGTATCTAACTGCAAGATTTATAACCTTCACCGATTTTCCCATGTGGCATTATTTTAATTATTTATTTAATTATTTTAGTTATTTAAGTTCAATTATTTTGAACAGTTGTCTTCAAGTTTTTTTTTTAATTTTAAGATTTATTTGTACATATTTGTGAGGTACAGTGTGTTGTTTCAATATATGAATATACTGAATGTTGATTCACTTAGAATAGATAGCATAGCTTTGCACCCATTAATCCACCACTTCCTTTACCATTTCCCCGATCCCCTCTCCCCTTCTGGTCTCTGGTAACCATCTTTCCTACTCTTTCTTTGACGGTTGTCTTCCAAGTTTTATAAGATTATTCCAAAATGACATAGCAACATTTAGTTTAGGTCACCAAACTAAACTTCATTAAGCAGAATAGAATATGATCCTGTCAAGTTCAAATCTATAAAAATAAATCTGGAAATTAAAATAAATAGCAACCAGCTAATTTCTATAATACATATTAAAAAATCAATGCTTGTTTTTGAAAATTACTGAGAAACCAAAACAGCCTTATAAAAATGGGCAAAGGTTTTTGAATAAACTGGCTAGTAATCATATGAACAGATGATTAGCTTTACTAGTAAAGAAATGCAAACCATAACGAGATACATTTTTCATCTATCAAATTAGCAAAATATTTGACGACTGAAAATACTCAGATCAAGAAAACAGATCCTCTCACATACTATCGGTGGAAATGTAAACTGGTACAGCCTTTTAAAAGGGCAAACTTATACTATCAAAAGTATAAATATGCATACTCTTTCCTGGAGGAATCCTATTTCTAGAAATTTATCCTATAGATAAACTCAAAGATATTTTTTTCCTTCTTGGTGGGATATAAAATAATGGTGTTTTTTAGAATTGAAAATGTCTTAAGAGTTTATAAAATATGGTATAGGTAAGCATATTTTATTGAAGCACTGTTTGTCTTGGCAGAAAACAACAAAATGTCTATTAGTAAGAGACTGGTAAAATAAAGTATGGTATACAATACAAAGCAAAACTCTACATCCATTACAAAGAATAAGGAAGGCACCGTGGTGGTATGACCTTGATATGTTTTAAGTAAAGACATCAAGTTTTAGATTGGTATGTAAGGGGAAAAAAGGATATGCCTATGTGCATTGAGTGTACATTTTTATATGCATAGAAAATAGCTCTTGTGATTAAAATATTTTATTAACTTGATGTTAAGAAAGCATCTAGAAAGAAAAATTAATCTGATTAGAAAAAAGTCATGAGCAGAAGAACTTAAAATGAAATTCACCTTTTTGCTGCTCCATCCCATGCCTGCAAGGAAAGCCATGACCAATGTGCACAGTCCTCCTGATCCAGGGAAACCAAAATACACGCTGCTGAACACAGCTAGCACAGAGAACCCCAAAACAAGGAATGCTCTCTTCCACACAAGTTTTCTCTTTAGGAAGAAAAAAGGTTGATTAGCTTAATTATGTCAAATAACTGATTTTTAATGATTGATTTTTCCATTCCCAGGATTTAGAGGAAAATATAAATGTTGGAATGCATGAAATAACATTTACTTTCTTTTCCTTAACAAAAGCAGAATTAGTATATGTACAATTGTAGGTTCATTTTTCAGGAACACAAGTTCTCTTACTCTGCAGTTATCAATGCAGAATTTCACAGGGCTTAATGGAGTAGCAGAAAAAAGTGCATGGACTTTGGAGCCAGATAGACCAGGGTTAAAATTCTATATTTTTTACATCATTGGCGAATGTAGTGGCTACATTATTTAACCTCTCCAAACTTTGTTTCCTCATTGAAAGCATTTACATCATAAGGATTTTGTGACAGTTAAAAATATCATATCTCTATCATTTTCAGGCTGTCTGTTTGCTCTTTAATTTGATTTGATGCTCTCTTAGTTTGTCTTTCTAAATCCTTCAATACCAAGAAGCTTTAAGAGGCTATAGACTGAGTAGTTTTTGCTGTTGCTGTTTTAAAGTCAAAGAATTGTATACTTGTCTCTCTTTATTTTTGCCTGTTCAGCCTTTTAAACTTCTTGAGCACTTTAGAAAGTAGGTCTTTAAAATTGAGTCCTGGAAAACACATTTCTACAAAGACTTGTACATGAATGTTTATATCAGCATTATTGATAATAGCAAAAAACAGAAAACAACCTAAACATCCATCAGCTGCTGAATGGATAAACAAAATGTGACATACCTGTACAATGGATATTATTTGGCAATAAAAAAGAAAGTTCTGACACATGACACATCATCGATGGCCCTCAAAATCATTATGCTAGGTGAAAAAGGGTAGTTACAAAACATCACATATTATATTATCACATTATCAAAATGTCCAGAAAAGGCAAATTTATACAGACAGAAAGTACATTAGTGGTTGCCTGGGGCCAAGGTTGGGAACATTAACTATAAATGGGCATGAGGAATCTTACTGGGGTGATGAAAATGTTCTAAAATTGATTTATGGTGATGGTCGCAACATGAGTGATTAGTAAAAATTAAGTTGTTGTACACTTGAAATTGATTAATTTTGATATGTAAAAATATACAGTAAAGCTGTTAAAAATTTTTTAAAAAGTAAAAATAAAAGTTCTGGAAGTGGATCACCTGAGTTCATTCTCACCTCCACTGCTTTCAAGTTTTGTGACCTCGTTCAAGTCACTTATCTTGCCTAAGTCTCAATTTCCTTATCAGTAAAATGGTCATGTTAATAGTACTCTCTTTATGGATTGCTGTATGGATTGCACTAGACCAGCACTTCCCAATAGAATATTTGGTGATGATGGAGGCGTTCTATGTCTGCACCGTCTATGGAATTGTTCTATATCTGCTATAGCCACCTGTACCTAGTGCCTGCTGTACTGAACAGAGTGGTACTAGATGATGACTTTATAGTGCTTACCGCATCATTTGATAAACAGTAAGAAACAAAATGTAAGCTATCATCTTTCTCTTTATTTTCTTGTATAATTAGAATAATCCTATAATTTTCTTTTATGCATTAATAAACTCTTTTACAGATGATTTTACTTGGAGTTTTTTTGGACATAATAAAAATTCAAATCAACGTACACTCTGATCATAAAAATATTAATTTTCTTAATTACAGTTCCTTTTTAGTTAAGTTTCCCATTCCATTCAATGCTCTGAAATTTCAAAATAATGCCAATTTTGTAGAAATAAAAGATTTCTATATGTTTTACAGTGAAATTTGAAATGTACAGAATATAAATTAGAGAAAAAAATTCCAAGACTACATTGAAATCTTATATATTTAACCCTCTTCATAAATCTCATGGACAGCACTAATATAGCAGTAAGCAATTTTAAAATGGGAGATCATTTTCTCAATGTGTTCTTCATATCCGGTTTTGAGGAAAGTGTTCTAGAATGTTTTTCCAATGACATTTTAGAGCATGACTTTCCACAGATTATTTCTTTTACCTGGTCACTGCTTGGAAAGTACTGAATAAAAAATCCAAGAAGAGATCCAGTTGCCACACCAATTGCCACCTCCAAAAGTCCTTTGAGGACATTAAAAACTGTAGAGCCTGGAAAACACATAAAAAGAAAAACTTCAGACAGAATTCTAAATCCATAAATATACAAGCTTGACTCTATAATCATCAAAATAAAGCATATAAAGAGCCATTTCCTGCTCTTCACATTCTTAAATATATGTGGCTTAAAATGTCTAATAAAATGGGCCTATCTTGTAAGAAAGGCATGCATATTATTGGAGACAAATTTCAACACAGGCATAAGGTATGATTTATGTGCTTTTTCATATGTTTAATTCAATAAAAGTCTCCTTAAGGGGCCTAAAATAATATGAAAGACAAAATTTATAATCCAGAGCTAATTTGTTCTACTATATTATATGTATAGGCCAGATGAGTAGATAGATTTAGTTTTCAAATTACCACTTAACAGCCTGATTTTTTAACAATACATGTACATTGATTTTAGTAGCTCTGATATATACAGAATACAATAACTTAAGAATTTGGCAATTAAAATCAAGAATCTTCTTACTACAATGAGTGCAAGGGACATACTCCTGCTTAAATGTTTATTCTAAAAATAAATCTGAAAACAAAATTATTTTTGAAATTGTTCTTAGAAGAATCTGTATTTGTTATTTAGCTTCTTTTTTTTTTTTTTCCTTTTTGTCTTTTTTACTGACCGGTAACGGGGTCGCAACCCTCAGTGTCGTGCCCGTACCGGGGACCGGCAACGGGATCGCAACCCTCAGTGTTGCGCCCCCACCGCACTCAACCAGTGAGCAGGAACCGGTCTCCACATGGGATCCGAACCCTCGGCGGGAGCGCCGCCGCGCTCCCAAGTGGCGCACTCTCCAGTGCGCCACCGGCCGGCCCAGTTATTTAGCTTCTTTGAACTATTGTAATATAAAGTTAAGTTGACCTGCATTTTCCCTCAGATCATACAGGATTTTGGAAACTTTTAATTTAAAAAGCCCTTGTTAGCACATTACACAGAAAAATCATATTAAGATTGTTCCACACAGTTTCTTAACAGACTGTTCTAACAAAAAAATGTACTAACTAGTTACTGTGGTTTCTTACTATAGTAGTCATCTCCCTTACTTAAAAAAAAAAAAAAAAAATTACCCCTGAAGTCATTTTATTTAGCTAGGATAGCTCTCTGCTAGGTAATGGTGTGACTGTTAAAAGCATCTAGCTGTGATAGTAGCATTATTTTCAAGTTAATATAGTACATTTACTATAAATGTGTAAAAAGAAGCCAATTAGTTTCAGTCTCTGGATTAGTAAGGTTGTTTTATTTTTATTTTTATTTTTTATTTTTTATTTTTTTAATATGAAATATTTTATTTTTATTTTTTTTTTATTTTGTCAATATACACTGTATATGATTATTATGGCCCGTCACCGACACCTCC
>NW_007726199.1:903549-917841 GCF_000696425.1 Galeopterus variegatus
CGCCCCGCCCTCCGCGCCTCTCCACGCGAGGCGCCCGCGGGGACGCCGGGCGGAGTTGAAGAAGTTTCTGGGGTCACTTTGTTCTCCACTTGGGCGCGAGCCGTGCGCCTGAGGTGGCCGACGCCACAGCTGCCCCCTGCCCTGCGCGCCGCGCCTGTAGTAAGGTTGTTTTAAAAAAAATTCTGGGGCTCCTCCCCTGAAAATTCTGATTCAGTAAGTTTGTCAGGGCTCAGATCCAGAAGCTCTAAGGCCCACTCTTAGTGGGGCAGAGCAGAGGGAACACAGCAGAGTCAACTAGGAAGGTTCTTGGAGCTACCCACACTCCAACCCTCCTTCCTCCCCCCATTATGAAAACCCCTGCCCAGCCTCTCCCAACTGGCCTCCTGGCCCTGACCCTTTCCCTGTCCCCTTGTGATTCTAATGCAAACTATGTTGCTCTCAAACTGTGGTTCCTAATTCAGGCTGCACTGGTTTCTATTCCCAAAGGTTCTGATTTAACTGGTCTAAGGCAGGGCTTAATAAGAGTATTTTAAAGAACTCCTAAAGTAATTCTAGTGTGCTGCTAAGGCAGAAAACCATTGTTTTCAGGAAAGTGGTGAATATATAAATTTGGATAGGTACAGTAGAGTTAAAGACAAGAGTATAGATTTGACCTAATAGGTAATAGGCAATCTTCATTGGTTCTTGAACAAGAAAGTAACATTATTAAAACAGTGTTTTGGGAAGCTTAATTTACCAGGGTCTGAATGGAAGGCAGACTCTAGGGCAATGGGAAGGGGTGAGATTCTAGGTAATAAGTATAAATCATATATAACCGTGAAATGGGAAGATAACTACAGGGGCTGGGGAGAATGAGAATATATGATCTTCCAAGAGAGTGTGTCCCCACTAAAAAATCTAAGCTAAACTAGGCTATAATTACACTTTGTCAATAATATGAAGTTGCAAATGTCATTTCCCAATTTTGGACATAAGACTAAGGAATGAACTTAAACTTGTGCTGTGTCAAAGGATAATAAAGGTGTTCAACTGCTTCTCAGCCCTTTGGCTAAGATATAGTATCTGTTTACATCAGTTTAATAAAGGTGTTGAGTCATAGTGGGGGAAAAAATTCCTTAAGGTCCTCTTTTAATACTATTTGAAAAAAAAAAGTCCATTCAGACACTTATAAAGTATTAGCAAGACTTAAAATCATTGCTATTATTACCCATAAATGTTAAAGAAAAAAGAACAGACATTGTTGCTATTTTAGAAGCCTGTTCCTTCCACTTGGGCTGCTTTCCGTCATTTGTGCTTAATGAAAAATCTACTCATCCTTTGTGCGAAGTCTCCAGATCATTCCAAGCAGAAGCTGTTCTCTTCCTCCTTTAAACCTTACTACCTTGTATCTCTCGTTAAGGCACTTAACGCATGCAACCTGAGCAGTCTATATGTAAAGGGAGGAAAGGAGTAAAGATAGGTAGTCCCTTCTAAGGTATAGAACCCTTGATGTTATTTTCCCTATTTTTAAGTTGTCTCAATCAATTATCAAGCAAATATACCATGCTTAGAACATTGTAACCTATATCCCCAGGGCACAGGAGGAGAGCATGTTGGATTACCTGTGGAAAAGGCTATGCCCAAGCATGTGTTGAAGCCAGTGATGGCCAGAATGTCATCGAAGCTGCCAGCAGCCATGAGTAAGGTTGGGACACCCTTTTCAACACCATAGCCTCCTCCCTGCAAAAGGAGCATCGAAGGCACCACAACAGCTGGAGATACAGCACCTAAAACAAAACTAAGTAGGTAGTACTTTAACCATTTATGATAGTATCTCACTCAATATTATTATTTTTTTGAAGTTATAATAACCTCTACTCTTTTACAGGTTAGACTTTGGACAACTACAGTTTCTCAAATGGCAGAAGAACACTAAACCAAAAACACATATACACACAAAAGTTCCACAGAACATGGTTTTCAAAGTGTGACCATGGACAACCTGCTTCGGAACTACAGAGATTACCTAAAAATGTGTGTTTACGAGTGGTATAAAAGACCTAATGGGGTTAGGCCTCAGGAAGCTGACATTTTTAAAACAAAACATTCATGTTATGAGGTTTGATAAACACTGCCATGGGCTTTCTGGATTAGAACCCAGTGATGCTGGTTGAGGGTATGGTATGTAAAATAAGGCAACAGATTAGAAGGAAAGGCCATGATGACAAGTGACAGTGATACTAATAACAGCAGCAGTCTTAAGAGCAGAAATAGTGCTTACTATGTGCCCAACACCAAATTGAGCACTTTACATATTAAACTAATTTAATCCTTACAACAAACCTATGAGATAGATACAATCTACCTTTAGTTTACAAATGAGAAATGAAAACTAACTTGTCAAAGAAAAAAATAATAATAACTGGTCAAAGATCATGTACTGGAAAATTACAGAGCTGGAATTGAATCCAGGCAGTAGAGCTCCAGAGTCTTTACCATAAGAAGTAAGAATTTCTTACTTTTTGCCTACTTATTAGCAATAAATTCTTACTACATACTTTCTTATTTATTTAATTCTCATGGCTCTTAGCCACTGGAAGTGAAAAACTGACAGTGGAAGAAAGAGATAGTGGAACCACCGAGTCCCAACAGTCTAGTGACAGAAGGAAAGCAGTGGCAGGGGCTGATCACTGTTGCTGTGTTTATCACCCTTTGTGCAGACTTCTGAGGCATATCTCTTATAGGTATGGAATTAGGTGCTGGCAAAAGACCATGACTTCTTCAATAGTTTGGATTATTATAATTACTGTAAAAGTTAGCACATACATAGACTATATTTTGAAGTTAGATTATTTAGATTATGCTGAAATAGCTATGCTGTGTTTTCTGGTGTCTTTAAGAAACTGCCATGATGCATTCTCTTGTATGGAATCAGGGAAAGTCCTAAACATTCCTGCATATTTTCATATAACAACAAAAAAAATTATCACCCCAGTATAAATCCCCATTGCCATGGTAAACCCATTAGAAAGTGGGCAAGAAGAGCAGATGCGCATGCCTCCACAAGACAGGGACCCAAAGAGAGTCTGACACAGACACTCTTCAACTTCTTCAGGGCCTGAAATATAAAAAAGAGATGTGATATTATGATATCATAATATATATCATGATATAAATATGGGTTTTCATCCTAAGGCAGGACTCTAATCTTACCCTGTCCTTCTGTCTTGGAGCTGGCTATAGAGAAGTTCTCTGATTTACCTTGACTGATTGTAGTCAAAAGACCTCCATTCAGGAAGGTCCTGCCCCATACCCAGGAGGATGCAATACTGCACAGAGAGGCCAAGAAGGATCTGAACAGACAGACCCTGCCGGTTTCCCCACCCAGTCTGTCAATGTTAGATCATATTCTTTTTGTCCAATCCCATTTCTACATGCTTCTTTATGCTTCAGTTATGCCTACGTAATGCAGCTTCCATAAAAATGCAAGAGCACAAGGTTTGGAGAACTTCCAGATAGCTGAACGTGTGGGGGTTCCTGGAAGGTGGTATGCCTGGGAAGGGCAGGGAAGCTCTGCAACCCTTTCCCAATACCCTGCTCTATGCATCTTCTCATCTGTATCCTTTGTAATATCCTTTATAAAAAAAGGATAAAAGTAAGTGATTCCCTGAGTTTTGTGAGCTGCTCAGCAAATCAATCAAACCAGAGGAGGGAGTAGTGGGGACCCTGATGTTTAGCTGTTGGTCAAAAGCTAGGTAAAACAACCTGGAGCTTGCTATTAGCATCTGAAGGGGGGGGGGGGCTGGAGTCTTGGGGACTGAGCCCTCAACCCATGGGATTTGACACTATCTCCAGGTAGACAGTGTCAGAATTGAATTGAATTGGAGGACATCCAGCTGGTATTCACTGTTGAATTGATTGCTGGCTTGCTTGGTGGTGGGGAGAAAACTCTACATATCTGGCCACAGAAGTCAGTCTTCTGTACTGATGAGTTTTGCTGAGTAACAATATAGGAAAAACACAGCCTGTGCTTTTCTTCTCCCAACAAGAGCCATACTTATATAGTCCTCTTAAGACATGCAAAGAAGATGACACTAAATGCCTTCTCTTCAGTATTCATGTCTGGGTCATCATGAATTTTCTAGGTAATAAGTTTTAGTTAACAAACATTTCAGCATTCTAAATATTCTAGAGACAGCTTAGTTAGTCTTCATAGGAAGTGTATGAAATAAGTAATATTGTTACCTCTACTTTTTAGATGTCCTCATCTAAAAAGGCACAAGTTAAAGTCATTTGCCTAAGGTCATGACACTGGTAAGTGGTGGAGTCAGGTTTGAACCCAGACAGGCTGCTTCCAGGGTCTGTGCTCAGAATCCCCATACTACCTGATTTAACCCTCTTAGTATTAGTTTTATTAATAACTGTGGCCCCGGAATGAGGCTAGGGTGAAAAGCCTCATCCCCTAAGAATGTCAAGAATATTCATTGCTGCATTCAAAAACATACATTAAAAAAATGCATACTTGAGACTCATTCTGTATACTAGGCAGTTTCCTAGGTCAGTACACTTAGCCCTAAACACCTGTTCAGGGCTTTGCACAACAAATATATGTCATTTTCTCTCCTAAAACTACATTATTTATAACTATGATCTATACTTCTGTCAGAGGAAAAGGAGCCTTTATTCTTGGTGCTGTCGCCACATATAGTAACTCCACCTTTCTCCAAGAAAGAGTATGGGAACATTTTGGGGGTTCTTGTGATGCATAAGGTTCTGCTTCCAAAATAGTCCTGCATGAAATAAATTCTATTCCCTGCTTGAGAATGTCTTGCAAAGTGTCCACATCCATTTCCTAAAGCTCAGTGATTCTAAATAATTGGAATATAGAAGGAATGAAATTCCTATTCAATAATTAGAAATTTACACTTCATACCTCGGAATCCAGCCCAAGGCCAGCACGAACCAATATGATGGACAGGGCTATGCTTCTCAAAGAGGAAGACCACTTGTGCTTGATCTGTACATTATCACTGATGACGGGGATATTTCTGATGAGAAACCCAGCAAGCAGCATGCCTTGAATGGAGAAGTCAGATAAGTCAAGTTAGTTTTCAAATACAGAAAATATTTTTCAGCACTTTAGATGTGAAAGAGACTACTATATAATCTCAGCAACCACTTCCCTTATACTTAGCCCTTAGATGAAATTAAGTTAAACATTTAATTTAGAAAATTAAAATAATAAATTAGAGGAGCTAAGAAAAGACTTTAGTGTACAGACAAAAAGATAGATTAGAGTAATATTCTCCAAAAACTGAACCTATAAGGGAGAAACAAGATGCAGCATTTGAACAGAGAGTATGATCAAATTCTAAATATAAAATGTTTTAATACAATGCCAGTTCAGTCATCCTTTTGTGTGCCAACAGCAAATAGCTCCTAAAATTATTTGCTATGTCAGAGTACCTGAAATATCAATAAATACTTAAATGGGTTCTATTTTATCTTCCAACCAGATAATTGAATAAGAAACATATAACCTACTTTGCAAAGGCTTTATAAATGTTGCGATAAAATAAATACAGCCCTGTCATATCGGCCTTTTTCATTAAGTCATTCAACATTTACAGAATACCTTCAGTATCTCAGACACTGCAGTAGGTATTAGAGATATAATAATGGACAAAGACTACCTAGTAGGGATGTAATAATGGACAAAGACTATGTCTCAACAAGGATTCAGCCCCTAGAGAAACAAGACAAATTGACAACCCCACTTTTATGAAAGCATGAGGGGGTGTTGTATGAGCTGAGACAGAAAGAGTGAGTAAGGGGGATCCAGAGAAGGGGAAAAAGAGAAGAGGGGGCTGGAGGTGTTGAGAAGTTTCTGGAAGAGATAGTAGTTTAACTAAAGGTATAAGAAAAAGTGACATTCTGGGAACTGCGAGTGGTTGAGTGTAACTGAGGAAGTTGAGTAATTTGTGAGGGAATTCTGTTCTCATTGATAACACATGCCCATGCAAAGGGGGAAGATTTCTTTGTCAGACACTGTGAGGCTTCTACCCTCCAGTCTTCTCCAGCAGTACCTTCTTCTCACCATGTCCTTATAAAAACCACACTTCAAATGACTAAATAAACTTACTAAAGTTGGGATATTTTTGTGATGCAATCTATGAGAATAGAGACAAATTACAAGTACAGCTTTTTGTGACTTGCTACAGACACTGTTAAGGCATGAAAGCATCACTTCCAGGCGTCTCTCATCACTGCATGCTGTGGTTTGAATGTCTGTCTCCTCCCTCCAAAACTCAAGCTGGAACTTAATTCCCAATATAATATTTGAAGAGTGGGGCCTTTAAGAGGTTATCAGATCATAAGGATTATGCTCTCATGAATGGATTAATCCATTAATGGGTTAATGGTTTAATGGGCTGTCAGGGAGTAGACTAGGGGCTTTATAAGGAGAGGAAGAAAGCATGTGGACAAGCTATTGCTTAGCACTCGCCATGTGATACCCTGTGGCACCATGAAACTCTGTAGAGAGTTCCTGCCAAATTGAAGCCCCTCACCAGATGTATCCCTTGACTTTGGGATTCCCAACTGCCAAAGCTGTAAGAAATACATTTCATTTTCTTATAAATTACCCACATTCAGGTATTCTGTTATAAGCAACAGAAAACTGACTAATATATTGCCATTTAGTCTAGAAGAAAGTCTCCAAGTTCTGAATTCAGCAGTCATGGTCTTTCTAGAATGTTTATTCTAGAAACATAAGAACAGGCCTACAATAGCCACTTTAAAAAGAAATAATGATTAGTAACATATGCATATGGTAAAATTAAAACATTACAGACAAATGTAAAGTAGCAAGTACATGCTGTACCCCAAGTGCAACTTTCCATCTTCATTCCCCAAGGTTTCCACTGTTAAGGGTTTTCTATGCCCTTCCAGAAAGCTTCTATACCCATTCAAGCTTGCCTCTGTGTGTATGTGTGTATGTGCTCTTTTGTGCAGGACACAAATGGGAGCATACTTATCTATTGTTGTACAACTTATGGTTCTTTTTTACTTAATATATCCTGGATATTTTCCCATTTCTGAAGCACATATGTATTTGCCATATTCTCTTTTAATAGCCATAACAGTATCTCAGTTTGGAAGTACTATAATTTTTGAACCATTAACCCATTAGTTAATGGATTTTAAGTAACTTTTCAGATTTTTCATTGTAAGTAGAGCTGAAATGAGCACAATTCACACGTGAGATATTTATTAAGTGTCTACTACATGCCAGCCCCATACAAGATCCTGGAAACACAGAGGTGAGATAGACCAACATGATTCTTGTGCATATGAAGCTTATACATTTTTAGGTTTGTATAAGTATATCCATATGATAATTCTTAGCAGTGGAAATTTTAGGCCCAAGATACAGGTGTATATCATTTTTATAGATGTTGACAAGTTACCAGCTAAAAATGCTGCACTAACCTTACGTTCTGTTAATATGTAAAAGCTTTTTACTGACATTTAAAATAGGGATCTAAATCAGTTCTAAGTTGATTATAGTATATAACTGCCTGAAGTCAAAAGGAATAATAATATAATACGAAATCAAAACTATAAGGGTTTTTTTTTTTTGTCTTGTTTTGTTTTGTTTTAGGCAGAATGAAGGAGGATTTTTTGTTCCTGAAAAGAATATGAAAACGATTTCCCTGGGACACTGTCCTGGTCTGGGTTGCTATGATGTGAGCACCTGATTTTGATGTGGCAAAATTTTCTTGCCTTTAAGCTCAAAAAGGGGCTTCTCTCCTGGTTGTGGAGGAAAGAATATTTCTTTTTTTAAAAAAGTGGCATGGTTTTTTTTTTGTTATTTTAAAAAAGATGACCGGTAAGGGGATCTTAACCCTTGACTTGGTGTTGTCAGCACCTAACTCAGCCAGTGAGTGAACCGGCCATCCCTATATGGGATCCGAACCCGTGGCCTTGGTGTTATCAGCACCGCACTCTCCCGAGTGAGCCACAGGCCGGCCCAGAATATCTTTCTTGATAGAGTAGTATTACTCTTTTTTTTTCTCCCTTAATTTATATCATAGAAATTACCAACACAAGACCAATCTTACTTCATCTTTTCCCAAGTTATTTTTGAAGCAAACCCAGACCACTGACAAAGGTGTGCTAGGGAAATTGTTTTCACATTTATTTTAGGAATAAAAAATGCTACCTCATCCCCTATTTCTGGCAATTATTTCAATAAACTCTTAAAAATATAGAACAGGCAATCATCACACATATTTTGCTATAATAGGTTTTCTTTATGGATTCAGATAGTGTTTTCATTTTGGATACTGGCCTCATACAATAAGAATAAGTAAACTTTTTTCTCTATTGCAAGTAAAAAACTATAGAAAGGTATGGCAACATACGTAACGTATGTGAGCTTTCAGATAACTTCAGTTACCTCAGGAGACTTCATGTGATCACAAACCCAAGACTTTATGTCTTTTTGCAACACAGTATATTTTGTTTTTACAATAATAGGCATGGAATGGAAAAAAGAAGGATGAGGTGTAATGGCATTTTCACGGAGTCTAGAACAACAGTCTTCAACTTAGGTTGCATATCAGAATCACTTGGGGAGCTTTTAAAAATTCTGATGCCCAGGCCATACTCTATACCGATTAACTCACAATCTCTGGGGTGGGACCCAGGTATCAGCCTTTTTAAAAAATTTCCCATTGATTCCTATGTGCAGCCAGGTTCTAGAAGTAATGATCTTGCTACTTAAAGTATGGTTTTGGCACTTAGAAATGAAGAATCTCAGGTCCCATTCCAGACTTACTTAATTATAATTTGCATTTTAAGAAGATAGCAAGTTCATCCTCTGCACAGTGAAGTTTGAGAGGCACTGATTCAGATGCAGGAGTCAGCAAACAGTTTCTGTAAAGGGCCTAAAATATTTTAAAATATGAATATTTTAAGGCTCTGTGGGCCATATGGTCTCTGTTACAGCTGCTCAACTCTGCTGGTGCAGTGTGAAGCAGCCATAGACAGTATGTACATGAATGATCATGGGTGGGTTCCAATAACATTTTATTTAAAAAAGAGGTTGTTTGCTAACCCTTTATCATAGCATAGAGGCATATTTTGAAACAACTCATTTTAACATTAATTCAATAAATAACTTCAGAGAACAAAAAATATCCATAAGAAATAATATGAGCTAAGTGAAATACCTTTAATTTTGCTTAAAATTAAAAATATATTGAGAAATAGTGCATAGTAAGATGCAAATAATTCTACTTCTTTTTATATTGAACTTCAACTGCTTACCACATATTCAAAAGCAAATAATTTTGGTCTGT
The DNA here is from genome assembly GCF_000696425.1 of Galeopterus variegatus. Lineage (NCBI taxonomy): Eukaryota > Metazoa > Chordata > Mammalia > Dermoptera > Cynocephalidae > Galeopterus > Galeopterus variegatus. The sequence goes on from NW_007726199.1 coordinate 912,894, forward strand.
TTTAAGCAATCCTGATTGTCCTCACTCATACAAGCTAACGAGTTTTTTTTGTTGTTGTTGTTCAGGAAATGTGAGCAAAATATATATGCAGGTGTAAAAGGTAGGAGGTTTTGAATTAAACTTAGTGGCTAATAAATTTGTCGGAAATGGATACAAAATGCCTTTGTGGTAAACTAAAATTTTGTAATATGGAATTCTTTAAAGCAATATTAAAGGTATAATGCTTAGTTTTAAAACTAATTTGCATGTGTTTTGTTTGGGCAGTTCTCACTGCCTCTGGAAGAATATTTTCTGCCAAGTTTTTTACAACCATGATATTACGTTTTAAATATACTCCATGGTATGCTGGTAAATGCTTAACAAGTGGCTCTCCAAAAAAGAGTATGCATTTTATATATGTACAAACATTTATTGTAAATTTACTGATATAAAGGACGTGCAGCACCATTTATAAATATACAACGATCCTCACTGTGCATTATATATAGCCAATTGATACTCACAGAATTCTTTCATTGCTGTTTGCCAGACTCCTGTATCCATAACCAACTATGATTGCAGTCGAACCAAGATTTGACAACATCAGAGTACAAATAAATGCTTGTCTACTATCTGACTCAGCAAATAAGTCACTCACATCACTGATGAGGGAGTGTAGTGTCCCCATGGCTGATATTTTTGTTTATTTTAATAAGATGAAAATGAAACAATGAAAATACGTCAAAACATCATTTTATGTCAATGATGTGAGCGACTTACAATATAACAAGCCCTGATTTGTAGCATTTGCTGATTTCTGTGTTACAGACACTTCCACCATGGCTAATTTTAAGCCACGAACACCATGTAAGTGAACGTGGAGCTGGGAAGAAATGGGCAGTGAGTGGCACATCATTATATAGTATTTTCATGATCTCGAAAGCATCGATATGGAGAATAGTAGTAAAATAATTAGGAAGTGCTCAGTTTCGAGTATTGACTGCTGTTGTTTTTGATGTAAGTTATTTAATCGTAAGTTTATATAATTTAATTGTTTCTAAGTAACAATTAAACAATGGGCTCACAAAACTTAAAACGTAACAATCAGCTTTTGGTTCCAGCAGAGCAAATACAGAAATATTTTATTCCTTTATTTCCCAAAGCTTTCCAAACTACTATTTCAAGAATATGATTTAATCTGAAGAAAACAGGAAGTGTTTAGCACTTACCAAGAAGAGGAGGCAGTGGAGGCAATGTAGGTATCTTAATGAGCTGCAGAAGTTTACCTCCAATGACAGCACAGTAGAATAGAATTATGATTCCAAATAGGTTTCCTCCAGGAAGACATTCACTACCGGTAACTGACCAAACCACAGCCCATAGAAGAACAACCATGGTAACTGAAATAAACCAGAGACACTAGTTTCTATCAACAAATTGTCATATGCATGTTTTGATATAACCTAAAATAATTTTTAAAGTAAATATTGTACAAACATACAAATGTTTATAACCATGTGTAAATTATAGAGAACATTACCAATATAAACTGGGTAATTGCCAACCATTTTAAGAAATAGGATATTACCAGTACCTTTCAATATGCCTATGTGCACCTCCCCAGTCCCATCCCTCATCTCTCTTCCCACTGCCAGAAGGAACCCCTATCTTGAATTTCTTTCTTTTACCATTCCCTTATTTTTCTTTAAAATTTTACCACAAATATATTAGTAGTTAACATTACAAAGAAAAACAATCACTATCTCTACCCTCTTCATAGGGACACAAGAATACTTGAACTCCAATCACACTCCAGTATTTCAGTTCTGTGTTGAATTAAACATTATTGTTTCTTTTTCACAGTCAATGTTTGTTTACCCACATACTCACTTTTTTTTGATCATCATTTATTATGCATCTCAAACCTTTCATCTGGGACAATTATCCTGCTGTCTCAAGTATTTCCTTTAGTAGAGGCATTTCTGTTAGAATGTGAGATGTTTCTCTATTTGAAAACCTTATGTTCTGCAAAATTGTACTCTAAAAAATAGAAAGGTTCATGGGAAAAATAGAGTTGGGGCAGACCACTCATTACTGAAAACTTGTGGCCCAAGCACTGACTAAACCATAAACAATCCTAATAAAGTACTAGCACAGTTGAATCTCGCTGACATTGGTATCCCGCACAGGCAGTTTGTTCTTTGCAGATTTAAACCTAGTAGAAACAACATTTCCTACTTAAAGATGCATGTTCTTGAGGGCATTTGGTTCAAATAGGGAGCATTTCCATCAAAATTTGATCCAGATTATATCCTTCTCCATCAATCAAAAAAATTTTTTTTAACTAACGGAGAAGTGTTGACGATTCTTCATCTGTACTCTCAGCTGCTTCATCCACCTGTGTAGTTTCATTAGATATCATAATGTGGAATGTTTAAAAGTCCTTGAAGCCCCTAAACCAGTTACTCACTGCCTGTACAGAAGGCACTTCCACAGGGACTTCAGCTTTTAAAAGGTTGTTATTTGAGAAAGGCTTTATTTTTAATTGTAAGAAAGCATATACCTGACTTTTTTTTTTTTAGTTTTCAATTCACTTTTCCTTCACTTGCTGTATGATGCAAAACATTAATGTGCCAGGAAAAAATTATGCACAAAAATGCAAATTCCATATCACACTGACATAATTCCCTATTCACCATTGCATATGAACTCATTCATGGTATAGAAGCACTCTATATCAGAGCATACTATATGTATCATAAGGATCTGTTGGTAGTAATTCTTAGTTTTATTGACTGGAAATATCTTTATTCTCATTCTTTTTTGTTTTTGTTTTGTTTTTGCAGCAGCTGGCTGGTACAGGGATCAGTCCCTGGACCTTGGTGTTATCAACATCATGCTCTATACCAAATGAACTAACTGGCCAGTCCCTTTATTCTCATTCTATAAAGATAGTTTTTCTAGGTATACCTCACGTTTATCTCAAATTTTAGGTTGAGAGTTATTTTCTCTTGGATTCTTGAAAATATTCCTTGGTTTCCTGGCTTTCATTGTAGATATTGAGAAGTCTAATTTCAGTTCTTTTAAGGAATGCTTTTTATTCAGCTGTTTTAAAGATCTTATCTTTTCCTTTTTTTTCTTTTTTTGCAATTTCAGTATGGTATATTTAGGTGTGGCTCCCTTTTGGTTTGATTATGTTTGTTTTATCATTTCTGGAAAATTCTCAGTCTTTATTTCTTCAAATATATCTTCTTTTCCATTCTCCTATTCTCTTTCTTATGTAACTATGGTTAGAGAGTCATGCTGTTCCCATGTTGCTAACCCTAGTTTTCATGTTTGTCGTGTGTGTGTGTGTGTGTGTGTGTGTGTGTGTACTGTATTCTAGATAATCTCTTCATCTCTATTCGCCAATTCACCAATTCTCTTTTCACTTAATCTGCTGCCTAATCTATCCACTGAGTTTTAAGTTCAGTAACTATACTATAGCTTTCATTTCTAGAAGTTTATGTTCTTTCTTACTCAAATCTGTGCATTTTTATAAATAGTTACTTGTTTTGCACTCATATTTGCTTGCTATCTCCTCTTTAACCTCTTTATTCTTTAAATATCAAAAATATTTTGTGTTCTATTTTTTGATGACACAAATTTTTGAAATCTGTTTTCTGTTTCCTTTTGCATGTTGTCATTTTTTAGTTTGTTTTTTACAACAGTGAGTTCTTCCTTGGAACTTTACCTGTGGGTTTGTTGGAGCCTTAGATTGAATGTGAGTTTTCCCAGATAGGATTTGATTTGCTTCTACTATGTACTTAGCATCTTATGATTGGGGACCATCTGAAAATGTATCTAACATTTTCAGATTGAGTTTTTTGGTTTTTTTCCTGTGAATTTGGAGCACAAATCAGGAGGAAGTTACACATTTTTAATGGAGACTCCCCACATGCACTGGCCAGCAACCACAGTTGATATAGATAGGTTTAGCTGCAGGCCAGATTTACCTCAAGTTGACCTTCAAATTGGGTTCCATCTCTATGTAGTTGAAGAACGATTTTTCCTATTTTATTTCTCCCATCCTGTGCAGGTTCTAGCTTAGCATCCTGTGCTCTCAGGGTTCTCAAAATCAATCTCAAGTTCGTTAGGTTTGGCAGAAGCTTCCAGGGTGAAAGCCAACCTGAGTGCTTATTAACCTCTCCTACTTATACTTTGCTTTTGGTGTCTGATGATTTTCTGCTTTTTTGACAAATGAAAGGAACATTTAAAAAGATGCAAAATTTTCTGAGATGTTTTTGTTAGTTTAAGTGACAGGATTGTTCATGGAGTCTTGTCTACCCTATTGGTAGAGACTGAATTCAATGTCCCTTTTTAAAACCCTCACAGAATTGTTCCAGATTTTCTAGGCTTATGATACTATTGCAATGATATAACTAAGAGGTCTTCAATATTTTCCAGTTGGCTGTAAGGGCTAAAATTTCTATGTAATATTAAAGGTAGAATGGGAAAGCAGGATTTGCCAGTTACTAAATTCTACTTTATCATAGCATAAACCGAACTTCATACTAAATCCAGCAAGACAGAATTGAGTCCACTTTTCCACTTCAAGACCACTTAAAAAAAAAAAACATTCCAACTCTCCTTTCCTTTCCCATACTCGAAATACGGCTGTAAATACATAGTAAATGTACATTTACAAGGTTTCTCTAAATCACATTTAAAACAGTTAACAATTTACTTCTCATTTATGATTTTGGAAAATCATATTTTCACATGTAAGATTTACTTCTTAAGAATACTTATATACTGGGCCGAGCCCGTGGTGCACTCGGGAGAGTACAGCGCTGGGAGCGCAGAAGCACTCCCGCGGCAGGTTCGGATCCTATATAGGGATGGCCAGTGCGCTCACAGTGCTCACTGGCTGAGTGCGGTGTGGCCGGTCTCAAAAAGGACAAAAAAAAAAAAAAAAAAAAAAAAAAAA